>NC_139635.1:17720163-17725163 GCF_964638095.1 Poromitra crassiceps
AATAAACATCATAACTTGGCCAATAAGTATGTAAGATACAAAATAAAACAAATTGTAATGTCTTTATTTGATGTAGAATGCAGAGGACATGTAACTGTTTAGTTAACTCGCATTCCAGAAATATTGTATTTACTGCGCTGCTCTAAAATAACGTAGTTGGCTCGAGACGGTTTCGTCCTGAAACCCACTCGCTTTGCGCCAGAACACAATCGATTTGGGGGTGGAACACGCCAGGATTGGCCAACAGCAACGCCAGTGCCCAGAACTGTCAAATCAAATCATCGACAGAGACGCTATGGCCTGCCTCCCAGTATTTTCATTGTATCCGAGATAGAGAACGATAATGATAAATGATCAATACAGCCACGTTATAAACAACAAACTAACGCTGGTGATCCGTATGGAAACAGTGTTACTCGAAATGGTTAAAAGTTCTATCAATTTGCTCATTCAGTGGCATTTTACTGCCCTGTAACATAACTAACTAGCGGCTAATATTAGCCACAGTAGGCAATTACACATGATGCATTGCTCTTAAAGGGCTCGCGCCACGTTAACTACAGTAATAATCAATGGTGATGGGTTATTTTTCACGAGTGGGGCGCGTGCAAATACCACCGTGACGTCACGATGTACCAAATCTCCCATTCATTTGAGGGCACACCAAAAAAGCAGGTTTCAACCCATAGAGGGAACTTATGCTGCTGAAAATGATACAAATGGTACAATGGTAACAGTTTGGTCTCAAATGTGGACATTTTGACCAGAATTCTTCACACACCACCCCCAAAGTCATATATATTGGTTAAAAGCTGAAAAAAAGTGTTTTGGGGTTTAGTCCTGCTTTAAAAACTTAAGTCAGGATGTAAGACCATGTCCCTCCCTGCTCTGAACACACACACACACACACACACACACACACACGCACACGCACACACACACACCATGGCAGGCAAATATTTGGGTTATGTACTGCTTTATTTATATGATGTCCATTGTGTGTGTATGAAAGCATGAGAATGTGCTTGAGTGCAGCATTGTCCAAACACACACACACACACACATGAACACGCACACACACACACACATGCACACACACACACACACACACACGCAACGCACGCACACGCACGTCACACACACACACACGCGCACACACACAGCAGCTACCTCTCTTTATCATATTGTTAGGCATTGCCCCAGTTACATTAATGAAACTGACTGTGTGTGTGTGTGTGTGTGTGTGTGTGTGTGTGTGTGTGTGTGTGCGTGTGCATGTGCGTGCGTGCCCGCATGTGTTTGTGCGTGCACGTGCGTGCATGTTCTGATTATGACATGATGGGTGGGTCAAACTATTCATAATTCATCTAGTTTGACAGTTATTGAGAGTTGATTTGAGTTAATGAGTTATTAATTTGAGTTAGTGTGGACCAGTGATGTCACTGGTCCACATTTTAACACTCAATAACTGTCAAATTAAATGACAGACTTCAAAACAGTTGACAGTTTTCTGATATACTACTGATGTTCTAATGATACAAAGCTGGTTGAAAATGGGCGGAGTGTTCCTTTAAGTTAGTTGGGTTAAGTACATACATAAGTGCCTGGGTAGCGAGCAGATGGCGGTATTTGACAATTTAGCAGCTAAATCATAGATTATTGAAAGATATTCCATATTCCAGACTGAAATGCTATAACAGAAGTATTGGCCAGAATGACATGAACATTTATTGGACACTTATTCAGCGGATATCTTGCATGTTGCGTTCAGGTGCGCTGTAAAAAAAAAAACATTTTTTTTTTTGGTCAAAATATTATTGTGGCGGCCCGCCACAAATTCCTTTATGTATGGGAAACACTGGACAGTCATAAATCTATGGGACAGTCATAAATCTATGGGACAGTCATAAACCTATGGGACAGTCATAAATCTATGGGACAGTCATAAACCTATGTGACAGTCATAAACCTATGTGACAGTCATAAACCTATGGGACAGTCATAAATCTATGGGACAGTCATAAATCTATGGGACAGTCATAAATCTATGGGACAGTCATAAACCTATGGGACAGTCATAAACCTATGGGACAGTCATAAACCTATGGGACAGTCATAAACCTATGGGACAGCCATAAATCTATGGGACAGTCATAAATCTATGGGACAGTCATAAACCTATGGGACAGTCATAAACCTATGGGACAGTCATAACGTATGGGACAGTCATAAACCTATGGGACAGTCATAACGTATGGGACAGTCATAAACCTATGGGACAGTCATAAACCTATGGGACAGTCATAAATCTATGGGACAGTCATAAACGTATGGGACAGTCATAAACGTATGGGACAGTCATAAACCTATGGGACAGTCATAAATCTATGGGACAGTCATAACCTATGGGACAGTCATAAACCTATGGGACAGTCATAAACCTATGGGACAGTCATAACGTATGGGACAGTCATAACGTATGGGACAGTCATAAATCTATGGGACAGTCATAAACCTATGGGACAGTCATAACCTATGGGACAGTCATAAACCTATGGGACAGTCATAAACCTATGGGACAGTCATAAACATATGGGACAGCCATAAATCTATGGGACAGTCATAAATCTATGGGACAGTCATAACCTATGGGACAGTCATAAATCTATGGGACAGTCATAAACCTATGGGACAGTCATAAACCTATGGGACAGTCATAAATCTATGGGACAGTCATAAACCTATGGGACAGTCATAAACCTATGGGACAGTCATAAATCTATGGGACAGCCATAAACCTATGGGACAGCCATAAACCTATCGGACAGTCATAAATCTATGGGACAGTCATAAACCTATGGGACAGTCATAAATCTATGGGACAGTCATAAACCTATGGGACAGTCATAAATCTATGGGACAGTCATAAACCTATGGGACAGTCATAAACCTATGGGACAGTCATAAATCTATGGGACAGTCATAAACCTATGGGACAGTCATAAATCTATGGGACAGTCATAAATCTATGGGACAGTCATAAATCTATGGGACAGTCATAAACCTATGGGACAGTCATAACGTATGGGACAGTCATAAACCTATGGGACAGCCATAACCTATGGGACAGTCATAAACCTATGGGACAGTCATAAACCTATAGGACAGTCATAAACCTATGGGACAGTCATAAACCTATGGGACAGTCATAAATCTATGGGACAGTCATAAATCTATGGGACAGTCATAAACCTATGGGACAGTCATAAACCTATGGGACAGTCATAAACCTATGGGACAGTCATAAATCTATGGGACAGTCATAAATCTATGGGACAGTCATAAACCTATGGGACAGTCATAAACCTATGGGACAGTCATAAATCTATGGGACAGTCATAAATCTATGGGACAGTCATAACGTATGGGACAGTCATAAACCTATGGGACAGCCATAACCTATGGGACAGTCATAAACCTATGGGACAGCCATAAACCTATGGGACAGTCATAACGTATGGGACAGTCATAAACCTATGGGACAGTCATAACCTATGGGACAGTCATAAACCTATGGGACAGTCAAAAGTCAAAAAGGGTTGGTGCTCTAAGGGATCATTTGGTCCCAGGCAAGATACGCGGTGGCCCCTGAGTTACTGGGCCCCTGGACCTGGGCCCGGTAGGCCCGTTCGCTAATACATCCCTGTGTGTGTGTGTGTGTGTGTGTGTGTGTGTGTGTGTGTGTGTTCACAGTGACCTTCAGGCACAGCTGAGGGTCTGAGTGCCAGCCCTGCTGTTCATATGAGAGGAATGCATGACCGAATGCCATCCACAGCAACGCGTGTGTGTGTGTGTGTGTGCGTGTGTTTCTGTGTGTGTGTGTGTGTGTGTGTGTGTGTGTGTGTGTGTGTGTGTGTTTCTGTCTGTGTGTGTGTGTGTGTGTGTGTGTGTGTGTGTGTGTGTGTGTTTAGACGGCTGTTTAGTAGAATTGGCAGTAAACCTGTCATTCACAGCAGGAAGTGGAGACGCCTCTTGACATGTTTGTGGCTACATGGAGCTGAGATGATTGTATGTGTGCCTGAGTGTATGTATGCTATGTAGGGGGAGGGGCATTTCAACATGTGTGCCTGAGTGTATGTATGCTATGTAGGGGGAGGGGCATTTCAACATGTGTGCCTGAGTGTATGTACGCTATGTAGGGGGAGGGGCATTTCAACATGTGTGCCTGAGTGTATGTATGCTATGTAGGGGGAGGGGCATTTCAACATGTGTGCCTGAGTGTATGTATGCTATGTAGGGGGAGGGGCATTTCAACATGTGTGCCTGAGTGTATGTATGCTATGTAGGGGGAGGGGCATTTCAACATGTGTGCCTGAGTGTATGTATGCTATGTAGGGGGAGGGGCATTTCAACATGTGTGCCTGAGTGTTTGTACGCTATGTAGGGGGAGGGGCATTTCAACATGTGTGCCTGAGTGTATGTACGCTATGTAGGGGGAGGGGCATTTCAACATGTGTGCCTGAGTGTTTGTACGCTATGTAGGGGGAGGGGCATTTCAACATATGTGCCTGAGTGTATGTACGCTATGTAGGGGGAGGGGCATTTCAACATATGTGCCTGAGTGTATGTATGCTATGTAGGGGGAGGGGCATTTCAACATGTGTGCCTGAGTGTATGTACGCTATGTAGGGGGAGGGGCATTTCAACATGTGTGCCTGAGTGTATGTATGCTATGTAGGGGGAGGGGCATTTCAACATGTGTGCCTGAGTGTATGTACGCTATGTAGGGGGAGGGGCATTTCAACATGTGTGCCTGAGTGTATGTACGCTATGTAGGGGGAGGGGCATTTCAACATGTGTGCCTGAGTGTATGTACGCTATGTAGGGGGAGGGGCATTTCAACATGTGTGCCTGAGTGTATGTACGCTATGTAGGGGGAGGGGCATTTCAACATGTGTGCCTGAGTGTATGTATGCTATGTAGGGGGAGGGGCATTTCAA
>NC_139635.1:17730163-17737663 GCF_964638095.1 Poromitra crassiceps
CAACTTCAGTCTCCAGAACGATCCAATCAAATCACCCGCATGTTCTTGCGGTCCCGCCTTACAGTAGTGTTTCAACTGACTCTATCAGAATGACATGCCAGTCGGAGTCGGACTTATAGTATTATTATTATTATTATATTATCATACTTGGAAACCGTTTTATAAAAGCAATATAGCACTCGAGCTGCGTGTGTTGTGGAATATATCCCCCTGCTCAGCTGTTATCCCACTCGGCCTGCGGCCTCGTGGGATAACAGCTGATCAGGGGGATATATTTGGCACAACACACTGGCTCTCATGCTATATTGCTTAAAGGAGAACTAACCTCCAAAACACTTTTTTTCAGCTTTTAACCAATATATATGACTTTGGGGGTGATGTGTGAAGAATTCTGGTCAGAATTTCCACATTTGACACCAAACTGTTGCCATTTTACCATTTGTATCATTTTTCAGCAGCATAACTGGCATAAGCGCCCTCTACGGGTCGAACACTGCTTTTTTTTTTCTCTCAAATGAATGGGAGATTTGGTACAACCTGACGTCAGGTTGTCCCCAAAGACTATGGGATTTCAAGATAATTACTCCCCTACCCCCTCTGTACCCTTTCGGCTCCTCAGAACTCCAAGCCTATTCTTATTGAAGTTTGCTCTTAAAATACTGAACCAAACGTTGTCAAAGTTGGCACATGTCTTAATTATAGTTAGTTTCCCGCTGAATGTGTCACTACTTTATTAATATCTTACCTGAATAAGCTCGAATGATGATGTATATATTATCAGTCCGAGTTGGAAGCAGCTGTCTCCAGCCCAGGCATGCGGGAGAGAGTCGTACTGTAAACCTCATGCACTAGCTCCAAGCTCCGCGGGCGCGCGCAGCAGAGCAGAGCTCTCTGTGCTCTGAGAGCAGAGAGAGCAGTCTGATATTTCCGCAAACAAATATGGTCGCAGTTTAGCGCACATGTAAAATATAACGCTATACTACGACGTGACAACGTGACAAAGCTTCTCTAAACACATCGGCTACTATCATATTTCCCTGCATCCCTCCTACTGAGATTATATCGGTAATGATTTTGGACAGACTGAATGCGCGGAGGAGGAGGAGGAAAGATCTGCAGCTGTGCCCTGAGTAGCCCTGAGAGACACTCGCCTCGCTCCGACTACTGTGCCTGTCTGTGAAAAGCGTCCTGTCCAGTCGCACCTTCGCAAACAGATGCGGGATTCCCTCAATCCTGTACCCAATCTCAGACTGTATTCTCTAAATCGCACACCAGCTATTTCTGTCTGTTTGTTTGTTGCTCCGTGAGGTTACAAGCGCCCCATGCATGCAGCAGGCTGTTTCGCCAGCCGGGGTCTGGCAGGAGGGAGGAGGCGCAGGCAGCCTGCACTGCGCTGAGAGGAAAACTTTTGCACAACTTTTAACAAGAATCACGAAAAGCCCCCAAACTAAAATGAAAAAGGGACTATATGGCAACTTGGACGAGGGAATGACGTAGAGAAATCTCGCATTGTGTTACCCCAGAACGGGGGGTTTGTCGTATTGTGCGGTGTGCTGCTGTAACGAGCCCATGCCACTTTGCTCTCGTAACGTAGTTTAACACACTGCCATAGAGTTACATGCAGAAAAATAATTAAATTTCTAGTTCGCCACTGAATTACCAAATTGATATAACTTTCAACCATTTTGAGCAAAGCTCTTTCCAAACAGGCCACCAGCGTTGGCTAGTTGTTGATATTTATACAGATATTGCCCCTCTCAAATAAATTATTTTTGAGGCAGTAGGCAAACTGTAATGGCGTCGATTTCCGAAAAAAAATCTGGACTTCAACACAGCCAAAGAGTCCAGTATAGACAAGAGCATATGTCATTTCTTGGTTTTTTTCCATAGGTATTTTCAAATCACTGTTCTAATACATATCTAGGGGGTTAGTCCCCCTTTAATTATATCATGATATACATGATATACACGCGACATGGTCAGGTCATGTACGTGTGTGTGTGTGTGTGTGTGTGTGTGTGTGTGTGCGCGCACGTGCGTGCGTTGCTTCTGCTATCAGTGTGAATCCTGTCTGTGGCCGCTCGACCTCCGCTAGCAGCAATGACACAGAGAGAGAGAGAGCGAGAGAGAGAGAGAGGCTGGTCCTGCAGGTCTGCAGCCTCTCTCTCACAGCGTCTCCTTTTCAGCCCGTCTCCCCATCACACCGCATGTCTCCCTGTCACACCACATCCATAAAGCACCAGCATCTTCCTACATCCCACATATCACGTCTGCCATGTTTAAACTCCAACCAATAGGATCAGCTGCTCGTGGGACACTCGGGCCAATGAGACCCTTTCAGAACCTCATTGGATCAACTGAAAAGTAGGGAAACAATGACAATGATATCGGCACCTAATCAGTATCGGCCCATCAAGGATTTAAAATGAAATATCTGCAAGGAGAGCGTCATCCAAGCCTGCTATCCACCTTATTTCCACCTTACGTGAAATATTACGTTGCTGACACAGACACAACACAGCGCGTCTCTAAACGATGTTTCAAAGCTGCAGGTGAAGGGAGCAAATCACGTCCAGCTTGGCCGATAAATATCCCGAGTTGCTCAAAGAGCAACAGGTTAGCGGATGTGATAGATAACAGTAGGGAGGAGAGAGAAACAGAGAGAAAAAGAAACAGACAGAGAGAGAAACAGAGAGAGAAACAGTCAGTCAGACAAACAGACAGACAGAGAGAAACAGACAGCGAGAGAGAGAGAGAGAGAGAGAGAGGGAGGGAGGGAGGGAGGGTGAGGAGAGAGAGAGAGGGGTGGAGGGAGACAGATGGGGAGAGAGAGAGGGAGGGGAGAGAGAAACAGAGAGAGAGAAACAGACAGACAGACAGTGAGAGAGAGAGGGAGGGAGGGAGGGGGAGAGAGCGAGAGACAGTTATGGTTATAAATATGGAAACAGACAGACAGACAGACAGACAGACTTGGAAACAGACAGACAGACAGCGAGAGAGAGAGAGAGAGAGAGAGAGAGAGAGAGCGAGGGGGAGAGAGCGAGAGACAGTTATGGTTATAAATATGCTGATGATTTGAATTTGTAAGGTCATGCAACTCCCTGGAGGTGGAGGGGGAGCTACAGTATTAAAGGCAATGATATGCAGGGCAACGTTTTGGCCACAGAGTTGCCTCAGCATTCCTGCTTTAACCCCACAGGAGCACTTTGTTGCCAGGAAACCTGGAGCTTTTTGACCCACTTTGGTGCCCGTAGAGTACCTGCAGGGATGACGCATAGTTCTAGGCTTACCCAGAAATCACCGCCATGCTGGTTCGTAGGGGGAAAAGGCTATGGGATGTTTTGTATGGGGATTTCCAGCATAAATGTGTGGGTTTTTTTTTTTTACGTGATTTTCAGAAAATGCATCAAAAGTCATAAGAGTGCTCCTCGTTTGTGAAGATGATCCCGCTGAACACAAACTTCGCTGTTCCATAAAAACTTCTGTTAACCACAGACCTTATTTCATGCATTTAACCGAAATCCCCATACAACAATCCCATTGCCTTTCCCCCTACGAACCAGGAAGTGCTGCTTCCAGACTCATTCCTGTGGTACTCTGGAGATGCCCCCCCCCCCAAATAGGTTTATACTCCACCTTTTTCTTAATTGACTAAAGCTTAAACTCCAACTTTTTCTTAATTGACTAAAGTTTATACTACACCTTTTTCTTAATTGACTAAAGCTTATACTCCACCTTTTTCTTAATTGACTAAAGTTTATACTCCACCTTTTTCTTAACTGACCATGGTTTATATTCCACCTCTTTCTTAATTGACTAAGGTTTATACTTCACATTTTTCTTAATTGACTATGGTTTGTACTCCAGCTTTTTAGGCTTCACAGCTTGGCACATACAAATATCTACGTACATGTTTGTGGGATAGCAACTGATTTGGAATCCAGTGGGATTCAGAATCAGAATCAGATTTATTTTCGCCCGGTACATTTTCACATCATTCACAAAGGAATTGCTCAGAGTCAGTGAAAGAGATTGCTTGTAAGTTCCACTGCCAAATAAACTGTGGTAAGGTTCTGCTCTTGATAAGAATAAGAGAATTATGTCAAAATAACATAAAACCTGCCAAAAAATGTGACATAAGACGGGAAAAGTCACTGGTTTAAATCCTCGGAGCAGCCAGGAAAGCCTATAGGTGGAGAATTCCAAGTTGCTCTGAAAAGAGCATCTGCTAAATGTCTAAATTACTGTGTAAATTACTATCATTGGAATTGGAAAGACCATGACGAAAACAACTACCAGGCAGGAACTTGATAAATAAAGGTTAACACATTGACTGCCAGCCGTTTTTTTTTTACTGTAGGTAGGTTCTGCCAGAGGGTTTTTTTGAGGATTCTGGCTCATCTTTCAAGACCCGAGGATTCTTTTCTGCTAAGATTTTGTGAACACACAATATCTCAAAATAACTAATATAATGTGTGCTTTCTCTGTCTAAAAGAGTTAGTTTGTAGAGTTAGTAGTTATGTAAGCATTAGCAGTTGAATACAGCATGGTTTCAGCGTCAGAAAAATTATTCTGAGATAAACGGTTTTTTGTGAAATTCGATAGAACAGTCACTTTAACCATTCATTTTTGGCATCAGTAAGATGTCAGACATCTAAACAATAGTTTTGAACAGTAATTTCCTCCATAACAGCAGGAAACCCCCCTCTGCTTCCAACTCCTCCCTCCGTGTGTGTTCTCCTCCTGCCTCCCTGGCTCTGCAGCGGGCGTGTCACAACGAAGTTGCTGCTGCTGCTGCCTGTCTGCTGGCGGCCCCTCTTTGAGGAAGTCTGGATGGACTCGCTCGCTTCTTGGAGTTTTGGTTGAGAGCTTTGATGAAGCTTTTGCGATTCTGGTCATATTTATGCTGCGTGTTTCAAAGTGTGTTCCACCCGTAATCTATTATGCAAATTTGCAATCCCGCACCGCCAGCAATCAGCGCGAAAACGAAAGCGTTTTCGCCCAGCCATTTTCATGAGAATGGCTTCGAGGAAGCTGCTTTTTGCTTGCCTTCGGTCGGTGGAATGGGTTGTACACGTTCGGTGGCTCTAATATTTTTATAAAAGACGTGGGGGGCGTTGAACCACGCCCGACCGTAAAAAAATAAATAAAAAAAAATTAAGACGAGATATCTCGTCTTTGGCACTCAACGGTTGGATTCTGTAAGACGAGATATCTCGTCATTGGCACTCAACGTGTTAATAATAAAAAAGACAATTCTTTTGCTTTCTGACCCCAAAGACTTTTCTTCATAAGCGCTCTGGCATTCAGTCTGACAAGATGAAGACAGAGTTACAGAGGCTGGTATTCAGTCTGACAAGATGAAGACAGAGTTACAGAGGCTGGTATTCAGTCTGACAAGATGAAGACAGAGTTACAGAGGCTGGTATTCAGTCTGATGAGATGAAGACAGAGTTACAGAGGCTGGTATTCAGTCTGACAAGATGAAGACAGAGTTACAGAGGCTGGTATTCAGTCTGACAAGATGAAGACAGAGTTACAGAGGCTGGTATTCAGTCTGACAAGATGAAGACAGAGTTACAGAGGCTGGTATTCAGTCTGATCAGATGAAGACAGAGTTACAGAGGCTGGTATTCAGTCTGACAAGATGAAGACAGAGTTACAGAGGCTGGTATTCAGTCTGACAAGATGAAGACAGAGTTACAGAGGCTGGTATTCAGTCTGATCAGATGAAGACAGAGTTACAGAGGCTGGTATTCAGTCTGACAAGATGAAGACAGAGTTACAGAGGCTTGTATTCAGTCTGACAAGATGAAGACAGAGTTACAGAGGCTGGTATTCAGTCTGACAAGATGAAGACAGAGTTACAGAGGCTGGTATTCAGTCTGACAAGATGAAGACAGAGTTACAGAGGCTGGTATTCAGTCTGACAAGATGAAGACAGAGTTACAGAGGCTGGTATTCAGTCTGACAAGATGAAGACAGAGTTACAGAGGCTGGTATTCAGTCTGATCAGATGAAGACAGAGTTACAGAGGCTGGTATTCAGTCTGACAAGATGAAGACAGAGTTACAGAGGCTGGTATTCAGCCTGATGAGATGAAGACAGAGTTACAGAGGCTGGTATTCAGCCTGATGAGATGAAGACAGAGTTACAGAGGCTGGTATTCAGTCTGATGAGATGAAGACAGAGTTACAGAGGCTGGTATTCAGTCTGATCAGATGAAGACAGAGTTACAGAGGCTGGTATTCAGTCTGACAAGATGAAGACAGAGTTACAGAGGCTGGTATTCAGCCTGATGAGATGAAGACAGAGTTACAGAGGCTGGTATTCAGCCTGATGAGATGAAGACAGAGTTACAGAGGCTGGTATTCAGTCTGATGAGATGAAGACAGAGTTACAGAGGCTGGTATTCAGTCTGATCAGATGAAGACAGAGTTAAGGCTGGCTCACACTACAGGATTTTCGGGCCGATTTATGCCCGATTCACCCCTCCCGAGAATCGGAGGAGAAATCTGGCCTGGCAGCTTGCCAAGCTTGGTCGGGCCCAACGTTCGGCACCGATTATCTTGTAGTGTGAGCTGTTTGCAGATCCAATCTTAAGCCTCCCGATCTGCTCAAAGCCTCATCGGGGTCGTCCCGATCATATCAAACATGTTTGATATTTAGGACTGAAAATCTGCGCGAATACATCATTCTGCTGCTGCGCGAGACTCCCGTCGTTAATTGACGCGGCTCATTTGATGCGCTGCACTGCAGGCATTATAGGCTACCAAATACCAACAGCACAGAACCACGAGTATTTGGGGGAAAATGTCACTCATTTATATCACAATGAATGACCAATGAATAAAAAGTTGTTATATCGTAGTTTTGAGCCCCTGCCAGTCAGAGGCTGTAATCTCCTACCTGTCTATCAGCCAGGCAGTGTGGGGGGAAAAGGCATTGCTGCTGCAGGAAGCAATCCAGTCTATCCTTACTTTTGCCTCATGACATGCAGCAGGGAAATATATTTTGGTAGGCCATGTGTTTGTGTTCTCACTTGTACGACAATAGAGTCGCGTTGTTTACACGCATGCTAACTACCGTGAGATTCATTTGTTTGGCGAGACGGGCATGAAAATGAGGAAACGAGAGAGAGAGGTGAGGTGGGGGCAGAGCGCTTTGGTCACTGCTGGAACCCCAAAAACGAAACAGGTTCGTATGGCCAGGCATCAAGGTGATTATCCTGCCGATAATCTTAATAATATCCTGTAGTGCGTGGTGCGCCACATTTACAAATCTTGTAGTGTGTGCATGTTTGAGATTCTAGGGAAGATAATCTGGGAAGATTCTCCTGTAGTGCGTGTCACAACCAGATTTCAAAATCGCCTAGGATTGTCAGAATCCTGTAGTCTGAGCCCAGCTTTACAGAGGCTGGTATTCAGCCTGATGAGATGAAGACAGAGTTACAGAGAGAGACAATTAAAGGCCATCAATAAGGGTGGGGCACCGCTGTCC
>NC_139635.1:17742663-17745163 GCF_964638095.1 Poromitra crassiceps
ATATTTTCTACAGTGTGTTTCAGTCCATATATTTTCTACAGTGTGTTTCAGTCCATATATTTTCTACAGTGTGTTTCAGTCCATATATTTTCTACAGTGTGTTTCAGTCCATATATTTTCTACAGTGTGTTTCAGTCCATAGTCTCATTGCTGGTGTAGGTTTTATGTTCCGTTAACATTTCCCTTTGACTGTTTGCTCGCAGCAAAGAGGATGAGACAACAATCAATGCACTGTGTGTGTGTGTGTGTGTGTGTGTGTGTGTGTGTGTGTGTGCGTGCGTGCGTGCGTGCGTGCGTGTGTGTGGGCTGACTGCACCTGTTGGTCATGTGACTGTGATATGAAGCAGCCATTATTCCTGTGTGTGTTTTGTGGTTCACGTTTGAACGCCACGCTGTGATTGTCAATGCTGCCGTGTGTAGCATTACAGCGAAGACGCTGTGCAGTTTATCTAGGCTGCTTTCTCACTGGGAACTAGAGATGTCCCGATGAGCCGATACTGTGTATCGGTATCGGAGGCGATACTGGCCTATTTTGCTGTACTCGTACTCGCCCGATACTGACATGGCCGCGCGCCCGATACCACTTTACACCTACAGCATGCAACATGACATTAACCTCAAAGTAGCAAGCCAGCGTCAGGCTCACACAGCTTGCATGGCACCGTAACCCCGGCGTTACGTTTCTGATTTTTTGCTGTTCATCTGTCATTTATGTGATTAATTAGGTAGTTAATTCTGAACAATGCTATTCATGCTACATACCAAAGTAACCGGCTGAATCTTGCGCATCGAACCATGTCTTCCTTTTTCAGATCAGATCAACACAGCAGAAGTTATAGCTGTCTTTGTACAAAGACAAAGACAACATTTCAGATGATTTGGCGTTTTCAAATGGCTTTTTATAATGGCTTTTTGGAAATCCGCCTAGGTATCTCCCTACAAAAACCACTGCCAAATACTCATGTTTTGGTATTTTTTCATCTTCTTTGAGTTGGGATGTGGTAAGGCCTGTGGCTATGTCTCCACTGCGTTTCTAGCCATAAATACAACAACCACAGGTAACTGTTTACACTCTAAAAGTGTTTTTTATTCTAGGCGAGAATCAACCACTGTGTTTGAGCTGGTGTTACTCAGGGTCAGTAACACATAGAGTCATTCTGACACTTGGAACAGCAACTTCAAAGTCTTACCTTTCAGAAAAGGTCAGGCAGTTGTCTGTACCCCTAGCGGTTCAGCCACAGTAAGCATTTTAGTTTGGGTATGTCGTTTTCACCATTTTCTTCAGAAATAGGTGACTTTAGAAGAGGTTTGCATGCAGAGAAGCTTCACTAACAGCCTGTTTGTTTGCATCTCTACCTGGAGCGCTTTGTGAGGAGAAATAAAAAGCTATCAGCTCAGTAATCAGCTGATAGGGCTACAGCCTGCAGCCTATTCACTGTCTGACTGATTAGCTCTGCAGTTAGCCGCGTAGCCTGCAACAAGCTAAAACACTTTCTGTTCAACTTACAGGTTAACATTAGTTGCTCTTCTAGCAGACAACACAGTGCTGTGGAACAAGCAAAGGCTTACCAGATCGTTGTAATACGTGCTACGTGTCCCGTAATCCATACTGCCTTAAAGTTTAACGTTTTAAAAGTGGAACGTTAATGTCCGTAAATTTAGCAACAATTGTCACAATTTCACTTCCGGTGTATTGGTTTTGCCTCCAAAATAAAAGCATGATAAAGTTCGTTTTTTTACAATAAACATTAAAGTAGTAATCTAACTACGAGACCCAACATAATGAACATAAAAACACAAGGAACCTATATTTTAATGTTTGAATGAAAATAGACCAGCAGAACAAATACAAAGGAGATGCACAGATATGTGGTTTAAATGGTTGATTCATAGCATACTTCTTTATTTAATGGAAAACCTTATTTCCTTATTTAATGGGAAACTTTTGTTTCATAAGGCATCAAGAGAAGAGACTATCAAGTATAGGTGATACCCATTATGCGAAATTTGTGTGGTTTTTTGCGAAAACTAGGTACTTCTGCAGATAATATATACTAAAGAAAATGACTAAAACCCATTATCTTGAAAAGTTATCTTTTAATTAACCATAAGGCGTAACAAAAACACGTTGTCGACCCCTAAATAAATACTCGGTATCGGTACTCGGTATCGGCAAGTACCCAGATGTCAGTACTCGTACTCGGTCAGCAAAAAAATGGTATCGGGACACCCCTACTGGGAACCATTGCTTTCGTTCCGTTCCGTTCCGCACCCGGGGACGATTGCCCCCCCCCTCCCCTCTCCCCCGCTGGTCAGCGTTCACATTACAGCATTTCTTCCGCGCTCTGAAACGGAACAGAGTGCACTTGCGTCATCAACTACGCCTGGAGTTTATCCTCGCCCGTTTGTTGTCTATGTGGTTCGGAACGGTTGGCTTTCACACTCGCAAGTGTTCCGTGCCCGGGGACATGCCAAAGCGCTCCCCAGACCGCCTTTTCAA
>NC_139635.1:17755163-17775163 GCF_964638095.1 Poromitra crassiceps
ATCCTTCCTGTCGCTCTCAGATCTAATAAAAGGCAAAAATGACCCCCCCAAAAAAAACATTCTGTAAAAAGAAGGAAATGTCCTATTTCTCAGCATAACAGCAAAAAACACTGTGAATGATGACTGGATTATAATATTGTGATTCGAAGTTTCAAGCTCAACCGCAGGAAGAAAGGTTCCAACAGTGTCAGTGTCCTGATGCAACACTCGGGAGACGCCATACTGTCCTACAGCCCGCCAACAACAGCCTACCTACCGTAGGGCCGGCCTTGACCTCATTCACAAGCTGACCGCCATCCCTACAGGGCAGAGCATCAGTACCCAGCACAATGAGATGACCTCACACTCCACAGCTAACGTAGCTGACAGCGTTCTGAGACTTTGGACTTTGAGAAGGCGGACCTGTGGGCTAGTGGACCAGTGGTTAGACCGCATCGCAGCTGGAAGGTCACAAGCTCGATTCCCCTGCAACTACCAAAGTCAAAGTTTCCTTGAGCAAGATAACAAATCAGTACTTGAATTTTCACAACTGGCCTGACCTCCAGTGAAAGTATAGGGCAGCAACTAACGATTATTTTCATTCTCGATTGATCCGTCGATTATTTTCTCGATTCATCGATGAGTTGTTTGGTCTATAAAATGTCAGAAAATGGTGAAAAATGTCGATCAGTGTTTCCCAAAGCCCAAAAGATGACGTCCTCAAATGTCTTGTTTTGTCCACAAGACAAACAACAACAAGCAACAACAAGCAAGACGCGGAATCTCTATCTGCTCAATCATTGTTGTTGTTACGCTGGGTAGGGTCCTGAGCTAAATACAATAGCTCCAAATTCAAAATCAAATGTTCTTCTGATGTTTTTAGGTATTCCAACTGCTTTCTGTGAATTGAATTGCCCCATTGGCAACAATAAAGATTCCTCTCCTCTTCTAAAAAGTGTCTCCCCCAAGTGCAGGTATTCACCTTGGTGACACTGGCGTAGCCGACATGTTGGTATCGACCAAATGTCGTTTTATGAGATTTTCCGACTGACATATGGTACTAGACTGCATTCAGTAATAAAGGGACAGTGCAGGCCAGACTGTATATAGAAGGCTATAGGTGATTTGATGATCGACCTGACTTGCTGGCTCGACCATCTGCTGGCTGAAGTACTTTCCACAGTGTGAGAGGAAGGGAAACGTTTGCAGCGATAGGGTTTCTCTGCTCAAAGACGATGAAGCGCTTTCGCAGACGCCGACGGTGAGCGTGAGGCCTTTCTGCCGCCTAGATCAGTCGCACGCCGACCTCCAGGCGCCAGAGAGCTGCAGTCTATAATACCGTGTCAGGGACATGAACCACTGAGCAACGACTGGCTGGATCCAGACGTGATTTCGAAAGGGTGGGATGGCGGAGGAGGAGGAGGAGGAGGAGAAGGAGGAGGAGGAGGAGGATGGCGGAGGAGGAGGAGGAGGAGGAGGAGGAGGAGGAGGAGGAGGAGGAGGAGGAGGAGGATGGCGGAGGAGGAGGAGGAGGAGGAGGAGGAGGAGGAGGAGGATGGCGGAGGAGGAGGAGGAGGGGGGAAAGATAAAGGAGCGCGATGTTATAAATAATTACAACTGATTTTCTAAATCTCTGACTGGAATAATTGAACGATGGAGAGGGACAGAAAAAAAGGAGCAAAAAGAGATTTGCGTCCGTGTGAAATGTGAGGAAGTCAGAAACGTAAAGGGGAGAGATGCATCCTCCAGCTGCTTGCTGTTCAATAGATGGAGAACAAAAGAGAAAAGACTTTCTCCAGAACGGGCTGATGAGCGGGGAGGAAGAGATGTGTCGGATGGGATAAGAGAGAGAGACGGGAAGAGAAAACGACAAAGAGAGAGAGAGAGAGAGAGACAGAGAGAGAGAGAGACAGAGAGAGAGACAGAGAGAGAGAGAGAGACAGAGAGAGAGACAGAGAGAGAGAGAGACATAGAGAGATCATTAGAGAAAGAGGTGGAAAATGAGAGAACTGAGGGATATTTGGAGATCCCCCAAGCGCCTCTCCTCTGGAATCTCCTTCCTGTCCAAATTCGAGAGGTCTGCCCTAAGTACTAAACTACACTTATCCAGTCATGCAGTATTATGTGCGCATGGTTACCTTACCTATACTGTACTGTGTGTTACACATTTTATCTGTATCCAGGTATGAACGTGAGGGTTTTTATACCTCACTTTTTACACATTGTTAAATATTTCAAATATGTTCACGGCATGGGCACTAGGGACGGAGGCGTCTTGTTCGTATGTCTGTCTGTGTCTGTCGTCCCCACGAAAGAAAGAAAGAAGGAAAGAAAGAAAGAAAGTGGCTCCTAGTCAACTGCACATGCTCACAACGTGACCACTTGAATGTTGCATGTGGTTGTTGTTGTTGCGTACACAACTTTCCCAACACGAATTCATGACTTCCACTTGACATAAACATCAAACACCAGTTTACCGATGACACAGATTAATTGTGATGTCATTGTTGATGATCTTCTTCTTCTTCTGTGGTGTTTTACGGCAGTTGGCATCCTTTATGTTGCATTACCGCCTCCAATACCCCACCGGCTTCCCACCCGCAGACACGGCCCATTGTGTCTGTAGGAACGTCTGACCAAGCCGGAAGTACCGCTGCCGGGAATTGACACCGCCACCCACAGCCAATTTGAACTAAGAAGATATTTCGTGACATTGGGCTATAATAAACTGAGTTGACTTGAGATGGAAAGGCGATGCACCTCTGGGTAAAAGGCCACCAGAGGGCGACGAGGCCCCTTATTGAACTTGATGTGGATCGCTGATCTTTGTCAATCATCAGCGTCTCTTTTCATCTTCCTCAGATCTCACTGCAGATACACTGCACTTCATCAGATCTCACTGCAGATACACTGCACTTCATCAGATACACTGCACTTCATCAGATCTCACTGCACTTCATCAGATCTCACTGCAGATACACTGCACTTCATCAGATACACTGCACTTCATCAGATCTCACTGCAGATACACTGCACTTCATCAGATCTCACTGTAGATACACTGCACTTCATCAGATCTCACTGCAGATGCACTGCACTTCATCAGATCTCACTGTAGATACACTGCACTTCATCAGATCTCACTGCAGATACACTGCACTTCATCAGATCTCACTGCAGATACACTGCACTTCATCAGATCTCACTGCAGATACACTGCACTTCATCAGATCTCACTGCAGATACACTGCACTTCCTCAGATCTCACTGCAGATACACTGCACTTCATCAGATCTCACTGCAGACACACTGCACTTCATCAGATCTCACTGTAGATACACTGCACTTCATCAGATCTCACTGTAGATACACTGCACTTCATCAGATCCACTGCACTTCATCAGATACACTGCACTTCCTCAGATCTCACTGCAGATCCACTGCACTTCATCAGATCTCACTGCAGATCCACTGCACTTCATCAGATCTAGGGTTGTAGCGGTACTAGATTTCTATTTCGGTGCCGGTACCAATTTGTATTTCGATACTTTTCGATACTTTCGATACTTTTTGTAAAAAAAAAAGTGAAACTGTCAAATGTCAAGATTTGCCTTTATTTTAAGAGTTTGGGAACAATTACACCAATAAATGGGTGTGGCATTTAAATGCTGAACAAAACAAACCTTCTGAGCAGTGAGAATACCGGTAAGTAAAATAAAGTGATGCCAGTGAAAATAAAATGACCATGACTAGCCTATATAGCAGCAAAAACTCTGAGAAACACCAATAACAACATTCGCAAGTTCACAAGTTCGATCCAATTTAGCAGCCCTTTTCAGAATATATAGAAAACATTTAAATTATCCCACCACCCCCCAACTGAAAAACCTCTATCTCGCCCATCTTGATTTAGTATTGACCTTGACCTATCTGACCATTGTATATTTAACACTACAATCTCTTTTTCACCATAACTTACTTAACCGACCCCCCCTTTTTTAAATGGGTGTGGCATTTAAATGCTGAACAAAACAAACCTTTTGAGCAGTGAGAATACCGGGTAAGTAAAATAAAGTAATGCCAGTGAAAATAAAATGACCATAAAACACTAGCCTATAGCAGCAAAAACTCAGAGAAACACCAATAACAACAATAAATAAATAATTGGTGGCATTTAAATCCTGTCTAACTTTTACTTGTCAAATAAGTACACACTCAGTAACATAACACAAATCTTTTGAACAGTGGGAAATGGTAATAAGTAAAATAAATAAAATAAATAATAATATAATAAAACACTATAGCAGCAGAAACATAAATCTTTTTTTCTTCAACAAGCAGCATAACTGGCTTCATATTCCCATTCTGTCCCCCAGCCTACTCAGCCTAAACCCTAGTTCTCCTGTTGCTATGTTTGGAGTGCTGCCAGCCGAGCCACCTCTGTCCATATAATTTTGGGGGGATTTTGTGGCATTTTTAATTCTACTGGCAAGGCGGTTAATTCTTGAATCTTGAATTGGGAGGCTCCCAAAGTTCCCACTCATTCTCGTTGGGTTGGGGATGTGCTGCATATTATGCAGCTGGATAAAATCAAGCCTACCCTACAAGGCTCCCTACCAAAGTTCGATCCAATTTGGCAGCCCTTTACAGAATATATAGAAAACATTTAAATTATCCCACCACCCCCCAACTGAAAAACCTCTATCTCTAACCTCAATAAGTAAAATAAATAAAATAAATAATAATATAATAAAACACTATAGCAGCAGAAACTCAAATCTTTTTTTCTTCAACAAGCAGCATAACTGGCTTCATATTCCCATTCTGTCCCCCAGCCTACTCAGCCTAAACCCTAGTTCTCCTGTTGCTATGTTTGGAGTGCTGCCAGCCGAGCCACCTCTGTCCATATACCCTACCCTACAAGGCTCCCTACCAAAGTTCGATCCAATTTAGCAGCCCTTTTCAGAATATATAGAAAACATTTAAATTATCCCACCACCCCCCAACTGAAAAACCTCTATCTCACCCATCTTGATTTAGTATTGACCTTGACCTATCTGACCATTGTATATTTAACACTACACCATATTGACCTTGACCTATCTGACCATTGTATATTTAACACTACACCATATTGACCTTGACCTATCTGACCATTGTATATTTAACACTACACCATATTGACCTTGACCTATCTGACCATTGTATATTTAACACTACACCATATTGACCTTGACCTATCTGACCATTGTATATTTAACACTACACCATATTGACCTTGACCTATCTGACCATTGTATATTTAACACTACACCAGCATAACTGGCTTCATATTCCCATTCTGTCCCCCAGCCTACTCAGCCTAAACCCTAGTTTTTCTATGGGTGGTAGACAGACTCACTGTTTGGCTGACTCTGTTTACTCACTCAGTCCCTCCCATCCCAATGTTTTCTTCAGGTTCCTAGCCAAGAAAACGAGGGTGTCAACATGTTCCTCGGTCAGTCTGGATCTTGTTGGACTGCAGATATTCCCAGAAGTACTGAAAACACGTTCAGATGCACAGCTTGATGCTGGAATACAGAGATATTGTCTAGCAAACTGAGCTAAGATGGGCAGGTCTGTCTGGTGTTGCTTCCACCATGCCAGGGGATCCTCTGCAGGGCTGATGTCTCTAGATTGTTTATACTCAGTAATCTCAACTTCCAGTTTAGCACTTCTTGTCATGGTTGGGGCTGTGGCACCATTGTCTCTTGTATCTGCCCCCTTCTTTTCTGAAGTGATAGTGCAGAGCAAACTCTTAAGGTCACTTTTCTTCTTCTTTGGTGCAGAAGCTGCTTCTGTGTCATCATCTTCTGGTGGCTCCTGTCTGACTCTGGCCAGATCGACTGTGTCAAGCTCAACCTGTAGGCAAAGTTTCCTCTCAACCTCTGTTTCCATAGTAACAAACATAGTTTTAAACCTTGGATCTAGGAATGTGGCGATGTTAAGCGTCATCATCAGATTGCCCTCATCATATCTCTTTTCAAGGTCTGCTTTACAATTGTGCTTCATTTCCTGTGCCAGTGGACTGTCACCTCCCTCATCTTCCAGGCAGGCTCTTATCTTCCATAGAAGTGGCAGGACTGACGAAAGAGTGGCCTCTTTCTCACCACTTAGGGCATCTGTGAACTCACTGAGTGGAGCCAAGACATCCCTGACTGTTTCCAGAGTTGTCATGTCCGAGTCTCTGGGCATCAGGTGCCACTTTTTCCTGTCGTCAGCCAGAACGGCAGAGACGGCCTGCTGCTGCTCACAAAATCGTGCCACCATATCATAGGTGGAACCCCACCTGGTTGGCTCATCGTGTATCAGTTTATGTTGTGGCAGCTTTAAAGAGGTCTGTTTTTCTTTCAGCATTCGGCTCATCTTATTGGACCTGGAGAAGCCAGAGATGGTCTTCCGGAGTCGGGACAGGCAGCTTGCTACACGGTCTATCGCTATGGCTTTCTTGACAGCCAAATCCAGGTTGTGGCCAAAGCAGGGTATCCAGGTATAATCAGCAAATGCCTTGATGTTATTAGAGGCATTATCTGTTGTGATACCAGACATTTTGGTCATATCCAGCCCCCATGTCTCTGTGACCATTTCTTCCAGGGCTTCCTTCAGACAGTCACCTGTAAATATGTAAATAATATGTAAATAGTAAATATGTTTTTAATTCAATTGTACAGTGTATTGAGACACTTCGGTGTGATTTGCATTTAAATTACAATAAACTTGAAACTCACCTGTGTGCTCAGAGTGCAATGAAGAGCATCCTAGACACCAAGACTCCAATTTCCAGGCTTCTGTGATGTGCTGGAGTGTTACTGCCATGTATGCACTTGCAGTTCTGCTCGTCCAGATGTCCGTAGTGCAGGCGAAGTATGGGTTTGCTGCCAGCTGTGCACTGATCATCGATCTGGTCTCCTCATATATCTTGGGAATTTCATTGTACATGAAAAAATGCCTTGAAGGGAGGTCATACCTCTTGTCAAACTCATGGAGAAGGTGTCTGAGCCCAGCTTTCTCTACTGAATATAAAGCCACTTGATCCACACAGATATATTCAGCAACCGCCCTGTTTAGCCTTTTTGCATCACTGCTCTTCTTTGGGTACTTGGTCTGGGACAGAAAAACATCCGGGAGTAGCCTCTGGTCGGGTGGTGGTGTCGCTCTCGCACTAGACTTCTGTAATTGGGGGAAGGGGGTGTACAGAACTTTAGTTAACATAGCCATTTTAATTTCAATGCCATAGCTTTTTAAAACTTGTTCTCATTGTTCCTTGAAACTATGTATAACATATTAATGGTCATAACTAGAAAAATACACGAGACTCATTCATCTTATTATTATCATATTACGCGTTTCATACATGATTTATTTTATGTAGCTATGGAACATTAAATGACATGGGCTAATGTCTCTGGGGTTATATTATTATATTATATATATTTTGGCCATGCCAGTAGATGGCGATCTACACCATGTTTTGTACAGACTGAGTTCATATAGCCAGCCAAACAGTGTTTGTGCTCCCTAAACCCTCAAGCCCTGGAGACTGTGGTTGACTTCACTGGCATCAGTCAGTTGATTTATGTGGAGTGGGTAGGGTAGGCTTAAGCCCATGGCACACCAATCAAACATTCTCCAACAAACACGAACAATCACCAACAGACAGTTGTCTGTGAATGTTGGCAGATGTTGGAGATTGTTTGAAGCATGGCACACCAAACAAACAAATTCAGCACTACTGTTTCTAACTTCAGTGAGAAGGTCTATTCAGGCAGTATTACTCACAGTTTACATCTAACGTTATGTAGGCTAATTTCACGCATACTTCAGTCAGGGTTATCGACAGTCCATATTATTGCCTCTGCACGTTTCCCGACGCTACAGTGAGCGCTCGTTAATGCGCTTGTTAACTAACGTTACTGCAGAGTCCGCTGTAACGTTAGTACAGCGGAGTCCGCTGTAACGTTAGTTAACGTTAGTTAACGAGCGCATTAACGAGCGCATTTTCTCACTGTAGCGTCGGGAAACGTGCAGAGGCAATAATATGGACTGTCGATAACCCTGACCGAAGTATGCGTGAAAGTAGCCTACATAACGTTAGATGTAAACTGTGAAAGGCCACAGCTGCTGCTACTAACTGGGCTGGGAGAGGCTTTGTGTTTCTTTGTGAGTTAACAGTTACTATAACATTAGTTGAACAGTTCTCACCTCTTGTTCTTTCTTGAAGGCTTGGAAAATGTCCGGGTGCTTGTCCTTCAAATGTTTTGAGAGGTTTGAAGTGTTTCCTCCCTTGGCGAGATACACTTTGAAGCATCTTTTGCACTGTGGTGCGTCTGGGTGAAGAGGTAGGCCGTTTTCGTTGGCTTTGAAGCCAAAGTATTTCCAGATGGAAGACCTGGCTCCAACTTTCTCAATCAATTGAGGTTTTTCAGGGGCAGCTGCCATAGTAGCTAGCTTTGCTAGTTTGCTTTGAATGTGCGCGGGTCTGCTCAGTGCAGTGCTCAGCTGCTTTTTTCCTCACCGCTTGACATGTGGATATGACGTCACTCACTCCGCGACTCTGGCGCATTTCTTAAAGAGACAGGCTCATATTGACCATTATCAGTCATAGCAGCGGTCGGAAAAGTACCGTTCTTTTTAAATCTTAGTATAGAACCGTTTCTACAGCAATAGTACCGCGGTTCGGGGGTAGTACCGGTAGTACCTACATCCCTAATCAGATCTCACTGCAGATCCACTGCACTTCATCAGATCTCACTGCAGATACACTGCACTTCATCAGATCTCACTGCAGATACACTGCACTTCATCAGATCTCACTGCAGATACACTGCACTTCATCAGATCTCACTGCAGATACACTGCACTTCCTCAGATAAGTGCAATCAAACGGATTTTGGACGTATTTTTGCCATATTTAGAGGCTGTTTGAAGTTACATCCCCCCTCAGATTCAATGGGCATGACCCTCTGCGTCCTCTCTCATTCTCTTTGTGAATCTTGTAATCTTTATATCTTTGTCACTTGTCATCTTTATATCTTTATCTTTGTCACTTGTAATCTTCATAATCATATCTTTATCATCTTTATACAGTAAACCAAATATAGATCACTCATTCAACTCAACATCAATCTACCAATAAACATCAATGTGTAAATAATAAGTAAACAATAAGGCACTCCCACAATACAAAGAAACATCAATAACTCAAATGAAGGCACTATCAGTGGACAGCGAACGGGCACTGCAATTTAGCATGAACAAGGAGCCACATGGCGGACGAATCCACCGCATGTAGAACACAGTATAAACGTCATTCCACACAGACAACAACAAATAATAACACTCACTTGTTCCTTGGACTAGGGATGTCAACGGTTAACCGTTAATCGATTAACCGTCGTTGTTCGGTTATTGCTGTCGGTCTATCAGTTAATATAAAAAAAAAAAAAAAAAAAAAAAAAAAAAATCTTTCTGCGAGGCCCTCTATTGGACGGGGCTCCAGGCGGCTGCCTGTTCGGCCTGGTTCAAGGACCGCCTCTGGCGGTAGGGCTGCCCCCTCCAGGTCGATTGGTCGATTGTTTGGTCGACGAGATTCACGTTGGTCGAGCAATCGCTGGTGTTAATAATTTCATAGGAGAAATACAATTTAATCAAAATAAAAGCGTTCCGGAACATAAGTAGCGTGCCGCGGAAGCAAGTTGCAACACGGACCTTTTCTAGAAGCACACAGGGAGTGATCCAGGCTAGAGCCATGGGCTACAGAGAGACAGGCTAACCATTAGGGGTGGGGGGAAAAAATCGATTAAATTTTTTTCTGTTTATGTATGAAATGTTACCACTTTCATCCATCACATTATAGAGCGCTTCCCTCTGCTCCGTGGCTCATACAGCCAATCATGTACCTTGTTAGTACAAGTGACACGGAAACAGCCAATCATTTAACAGAAAAACTCTGAGTGCACCCGCCCCATGACCCGCCCCCACTCACACACAGCCAATCATATCCCTCGACGGTTTGATCCAGAGCCAAGAGTCCCGACATCTCCTGCCTGGATAAGCAGCACTGTCGAGTTGCAGCAAAATAGACAGTTTGTGTTGTACTCTGAAACGGTTTCCCCCCCCTTGAATCAAATTGTACATTATCAGCTTTATTCTAGCATGCAAAAGTAGCGCGAGACCCATTCCTGGCTAATGAGTCTCGCATTTTGGTCCTCCACTGACGCCACTCGTTTGATCTCACCCGGTGTTACAAAGAATTGATGTGGGTGAGGTGAGTTTCAATTCGTGTTAACGTGTTCTATTAATGAGCGCCCAAGAAATTAACGTTAATGTTAAGACACCAATTTCACAAATACGGACGTCTGCAACGTTCCTTTACGGAATGGCATCCGCAGCTCAATTCACTTATGTGAGCAGAGACAAAGTTGAACTGTTGGAAAGGTTTTACTTGTACTTTGGGACAGGAATAACTCATTGTGTCATCTATTGAGCACACAGCTTATGACTTTATGTCTTCTGCTTGGGCTGGGTCTTGATGGGTTTATAAAACTGATATGGTGAAATGTACCACATTTTCAGGGAGGCAAGGCTTTTTCTCGCCCAACCAGCGGCGCGCGGTCCCCAGCACGGTCGCGCTCCAGCCCTACAGCCTATGACATATTTGTAGTTAAAGGAGATTTTTTTTTTTTTTTAACCTGGACCCATCTCCTGGCAATAATTATGATTTGGCCACTCACCCAGCGATGTCCGTGGCGTTTCTGGCCGTCCTAGCGTTGTTGTCACGGTCTCGGTCTCGGTCACCAAGTCTCATGAAGTCTTGGTGACCGAGATCACGTTTGAGGTAATTTGATCCCTGTGAGAGTCCAGGATATGGCCTGGGGCGAAATATCACTCTGGTGGATGTTGAGGGATCACATTATTACGATATGTGGCGAAAACGGGAATAAAAATAGCTATTTAGATGCAGGAAAGACAGGCTCACACTTGGCCCCAAATCAGCTCCATTTTACAACTGACTTGGACGCTATTGATCTCAAAACAACGCTAGGACGGCCAGAAACGCCGCGGACATCGCTGGGTGAGTGGCCAAATCATAATTATTGCCAGGAGATGGGTCCAGGTTCAAAAAAACCGAAATTCTCCTTTAAGCAAGTCAAAGCAAAACCCAGGCTTTTCCACACCTCTGATTCACCTAACATTAACCCTACAACCCTGAAATACACGTTACCAAACGTTTTTTTAGAAGGCTGGCAACGCTAGGCTGTCATCAAAGTAAAACGTCACCATGTCTGTAAATTACTGCTTGCAGTTGCACTCAGAGCATGTATGTGTGTGTGACAAATTAGACCTACCTGTGTGCCTTGAAAATAAGGTGGTTCAAAATAAAGTGGCTAAATGCAACCTTTTTCTTCTCATGTTTTTTATTAATAAAAACAGGTAATTAAAATTATCAATAATTATCGATATAGACTGATATGAAAGATGTCATATAGATATACTTTTTAACTATATCGCCCAGCCCTACTCATAATATAATATACAGTCTCTATTCAACTTTTCCCATGTTCTAGAGTAAAAAAGCAAACAAACTGAAAAAAGAAAAGAAAAAAGAAACAAAAATCGCAATAAATCGTAATATTGAATCGCAATAATCGTAGAATTGCAATACTTAAGAATCGCAATATATATCGAATCGGCACCCAAGTAGCGTGATAGTATCGAATCGGGAGATAAGTGAATCGGCACAGCCCTACTAACCATAGTTAGAAGGCTATCTAGACAAAAGTCCACAGAGATACACTCCAACTCCGGTAATGTTAGACAGACTTATAAGATGTTATTGGAATAAATCGCAAAAGCTATCTAACTGTCCTTTCTGCCAACTAATTAACCATGCCACGTGTGCTAACGTTACATAACCATAACCATCGCACACGCAACTCAAAGCTGTTTCCCATTAACTGAATATGGCCAGGTGTTACACAGCACGCTGATCAGTCTGTCCATTCCGGTAATGTTACAATGGTGCAAATAGCTTTTATTTATAATTATCAGCTATAGGGTATAGTGCACTCAGTAGTCAGTACACTGCACAAACTAAGAAAAAAGAAATACACTTGTTTTTTTTAGGCCCCGTTTCGACCAATCAATTGGTCGGAGCTGGGTTCGACTTTGGGTCGACCAGGATAATCTTTTGGTCGAGGGCAGCCCTAGTCTGCAGGTGGGAAGCCGGTTTAAGTACAGGTAAAGTACTGATTTCATGTCTGGTTGAAGAGGCGGAGGATGGATGGCAGTAAACTGTCCCTGTGACGAGAGGTTCTGGTTCTGCCAGAACCTCAGTCTTCTGCCAAGTGGGAGAGCCTGAGGTTCTGGTTCTGGTTCTGGTTCATCACACATTCCTTATCAGCACCACTGACATTATCAGCTGGGTTTCCTAACACGACCAAGCATTCAGATTTAATTGTGCACATCTCAAAACCGCTTTGAGCCAAGCTTCATCCATCACTGCAAAAACCTACAGGTGATTTCCTGTTTTTCCCTTTTCTTCCTTGAAACAGAAGTTATGGTCACATCTCTGTAGCTCAGTGGCTGATACTGTATGTGACGTGTGGACTGAGCTCATTAGATGTCTTCATTCTTCAAACTGAACCAGACTCTGAGCAGCTGCGTGTTTTGCATCCAGCGTTCCATCCTGCAAGCAGGCCTCCTACTTCCTGTCCAGCGTGTGAGCAGACTGCTCGCAGGTTAATCCTCTCATCTCTCCTGGCAGCTCACCACATCCTGGATTTACACAAATGCCTCCTCTGTGTGTGTGTGTGTGTGTGTGTGTGTGTGTGTGTGTGTGTGTGTGTGTGCACGTGTGTGTGTGTACATAGAACCTCCTGCATGTCTAATGCAACGTATCAGCAGTCAGTTCTCTGCAACCTTACATCTCACTGCATCTCACTGCATGTCATAAATCCCAGTGATGTCATAAATCCCACTGTGTCATCATCAGTGATGTCATAAATCCCACTGTGACATCATCAGTGATGTCATGAATCCCTCAAAAATCCCACTGATGAAATCTCAGTGTGACATCATCAGTGATGTCATAAACCCCACTGTGACATCGTCAGTGATGTCATAAATCTGACATTATCAGTGATGCTGGTCTCATTGGCCACACAGCAGCCGAGCTGCGAATGCGTGCTGCAGGGCCAGCTTGGCGAGCTGCAGGGCCAGCTCGACGAGCTGCAGGACGGGCGACCTAGAAATCAAGCACGTGTAGCGCGCGAGATCCCTAGTTCATTCAATTTAATTACAGTTCTGACCATTTTTGACTGTAAGAGAAACATTTAATTTCACTTTGACAAATTATTACATTATCTGACTATGTATTACATGTAATTACATCTGTGACAGCTCTTATCAGATGTTTGCTTCGTTTAGAGGAACATCTTACTGCATTTTAACAAGTTATTACATTATCGGCATTAGGGATGTTCATTTTGAAAAATTTCCATAATCGAAAATCGGGAAAATGAACTCATTGAGTGCCAAGGACGTCTTTCGACGTCCAATTAAATAGTGACGTAGAGTGCCAAGGACGTCTTTCGACGTCCAATGCGTTTTTTGACGGTGGGACGTCGATCAAAGCCTTCTGCATCTCCTGTACAAATATTGTAGCTATTGGAGGTCTATAACCTATTTTACAGAACCCTTAGGTGGCGACAGTGCTCTCTAGATTACAGAAAGGCAGAGAAAAACAGAGAACAAGTCGTTGGGGAAACGGAAATCGCATCGCATCCGTATGCATCGATATGCATGAAGCTCGTTAGCTGTGCCTGCAGCAGCCAATCAGCTCCCACAATTGAGCTCCTCCGTGTCCGCTGCGACAGCCCATCCGCATGATCAGCCGTGGAGTTGTTATTATTCTCAACTGGAAGCATGGGAGCCGGTGACAAACACACACGGAACGCTGTAAAAAAGCTGGATGTCGCGCACCCTTCACTGTGCACAGCAAACTCAGCAGAGAGCCACCAGAGACACTCCCATACGCAGGAGGAGTGTGCAGTTGAGGGGTGGGGGGGGGGGGGCACGCAGAGCAGCACACAACACCCAGACAGACCCAGACAGCAGGACAGGATTGGCAAACGCAAGCCAGAATATCCGATGCCCACCAGCAGCAAATCAAGACCAGCAAGAAGCTGCAACCAGCAGCGCACGCAGGGGCCAGCGCTGCTGTTTGCAGCTAAAAAATATTATTCTGCCAAACAAAATTCCCTGGCCTTCACTGTTTTATTGAAGGAAATTATTTTTGAGGTGTGACTACATCAGAAAATTAGCTTCAGAGTCAGTGATGTGTTTGAAATGTTTAATTTCACAAAAGGGTCATTATCTCAGCTTCTAGAAAAAAACGTCTGTTTTTGGTTAAATCAAGCTATCTTCTCCGGCTGATAACTAAAGGACGGAAAATTATATCAATAAACCTGTTTTTGCTGATGATAGAAGAGAGTCTCATCGTTCTTTTTGCGTGTTCAGTGTTTACATAGTAATATCACACAATATTCTGTGGGCCTCGAGAAATCACTGAAAAAAGCTCTGAAACTCTGGCACTGGGAGCGTCCGTTCTCCAAAAGTGGCTGGCACTCAATGAGTTAACGATCAATTTTAATTATTATATTAATAATATATATATATATATATATATATATATATATATATATATATATATATATATATATATATTTTTTTTTTTTCTTTTTTTACAAAATGAATGCCTATGGCAGAAAATACGAAAGACAACGTGTTCTCCTCAATGAACTCTTTATTTCAATGTGTCTCTGTGTTTTTTTTAATAACAATAATCAAAATTCCACATCAATTATCGATTTTCGATAATTGATGAACATCCCTAATCGGCATTTCGACATGGATCAAGCATGAATTCACACACATATACTGTACACACACTTTCATTCCACCTGCCTACCAAAACGCACACTCCTCTCTCTCTCTCTCTCACACACACACACACACACACACACACACACACACTCACGTGTGCGCTACCTCCCTCCAGCCCACAGACTGTTTTGTGTGTCAGATAAGAGGCTGGAGCCAGCATGCTAATATCCCTGCAGTAGAGAGTGGGAGTGATCATCTGTAAGAGACGCTATCTATCACACAGAAACACTAGCACTGTAGATAGTGAAAAAGACAACACAGTTCACTCACACAGCCAAACGCTTTGATAAGACCCACAGCGCCGGCCAAAACACACTCTCATTGACTGGAACGCTGCCATGATGACGGGGCGCTTAGACACCCCGTATCGTAAGTTACCAAACGGTTGTAGGTTCGATCCCGCCAACAGCCGATGTGCGCCGTTGAAATGTGGTTGACCAAGACTACATTAGGGTAGTCACAATAGTAGAATTTCTAACTTCGATACCATTTTCGATCCCACGAAGACAGATGGGCAAAGCTACTGATCTACCAGACGATCTTCGTTCCTACCCTCACCTATGGTCAGGAAGGATGGGTCATGAACAAGAAGAACAAGACCGCGGATATACAAGCGGCCGAAATGGGTTTTGTCAGGAAGGTGGCTGGCATCTCCCTTAGGGACAAGGTGAGAAGCTCAGTCATCCGTGAGGGACTCGGAGTAGAGCCGCTGGTCCTTTGCGTAGAAAGGAGCCAGTTGAGGTGGTTCGGGGCATCTGGTAAGGATGCCACCTGGTCGCCTCCCTAGGGAGGTGTTCCAGGCACGTCCAGCTGGGTGGAGACCACAGGACAGACCGAGGACCAGGTGGAGAGATTCTATCTCCACGCTGGCCTGGGAGAACACCTCGGGATGGCCCAGACAGAGCTGGATAATGTGGCCAGTAGGGAACAGGAAGTTTGAGGTCCCCTGCTGGAACAGCTACCTCCATGACCTGATCGCAGATAAGCGGTTGAAGATTGATGGATGGAAGACAGATGGACACGCTTCTCCATAATCTAGGCCCGATAAAACTAATTAAAAACGTCGCACTTACACAGCAGATTACCCCTGCTCTAGATCATCAGCCTATCACAACACAGCCAGATGAACCCTGCTCTAGTCATCAGCCTATCACAACACAGCCGATTAACCCTGCTCTAGTCATCAGCCTATCATAACACGTTTAGCTTGTGATAGCAACATATCATATATCCACCAATGATAGGGGAGGGAAAAATCAGAGCATCCTATCAATTCACTACTAATTGAGAGACGTTAGACGTTAGTGACGAATCAGACTGTAAGACCCAAATCCAAACTGTTTGCTAAGCAGTGTTGTATAGTCAAGTCATTATATCTCCAGTCCAAGTCGAGTCTTGAGTCCCCAATGTTCGAGTCCTAGTCCAAGTCCAAGTCGCCCAGTGCAAGTGCAAGTGCAAGGGCAAGTGTTATCTTTGCTAGTTTCTAGCACTCAAAATCTCCCTTATTTTCTTTTAATGACCACTGGGTCGCTGAAACACGTCCTTTGATGTACTGACCCAGTGGTCATTAACACATTGAATGCCAGCCATGTTTTCATTCCTGTAGGTAAGTTGTGCCAGGGGTGTTTTTGACGATTCTGGCTCATTTTAGAACAGCCGAGGATTCTTTTCTGTTAAGAATTCATGAACACCAATCATCTAAAAATAACTAATAGAATGTGTGCTTTCTCTGTCTAAAAGAGTTAGTTTGCAGAGTTAGTAGTTATGTAGATATTAGCCGTTGAGTACAGCATGGTTTCAGCGTCTGGAAATTTATTCAGAGATAAATGGCTTTTTGTGAAACAGTCACTTTAACCATTCATTTTTGGCATCAGTAAGACCGTCAGACATTCTAAACAATAGTTTTGAACAGTAATTTCCTCCATAACAACAGGAAACACCCCTCTCATTCAAACTCCTCCCTCCGTGTGTCTTCTCCTCCTTCCTCCTAACAGCGGGCGTGTCAGAAGCGCGTTGTGCTGCCTGCCTGTCTGTCTGCGTGCCTGCCTGCCTGCTTGCCTGCGTGCGGGGACGAGTCTGAAATGGATTACTGTAAAATCGCCAAGCCATTTCCTTGAATGGCTTGCTCCCGCGGTGTGTGTGTGTGTGTGTGTGTGTGTGTGTGTGTGTGTGTGTGTGTGTGTGTGTGTGTGTTCGCGCGTTGCTCCGCGGCTCTGGGGGGGAGGGGATCTCTGTCCGTTCTGTGTGTGTGTCTCCGGGCTCCTGACTGTAAAATCGCCAAACCATTTCCGCGGGAGGCGGCTGCTTTTGGTGTACGGGTCCCGTGGCTGTGGCTTCTCTCTGTATCTGTCGCCACTTAGTGGTCGGTAAAATAGATTACACACATGCTCTTGCTCCTATAGTTATCTCGAAGATGTAAAAGGGGTTGATTGATGTCCCACCGTCAAAAAAACATGTAAGACGAGTTAGGTCGTCCTTGGCACTTAAGCGCTGGATTATGTAAGACGAGTTAGGTCGTCTCTGGCACTTAATGTGTTAAAAGAAAAAGAAAATAAGAAACTAGCAAAGATAAACGCTTGCCCTTGCCCTTGCCCTTGCACTGTGGCGTAAGATTATGGACAAAGCGGCGAGTCCCAAGTTAGATGAGCGTGAATCCACATGTAGGTGGAACACACGTATACATGCGCCTGCAGCAGTTCAACCCAAAGGTAGGCCTAGGGCCTACCTAGGCCTGCCTAGGGCCTACCTAGGTAGGCCTAGGTGGTACCGTTTCACATCTACTTTTGAGGCATTTGGCTGATGTCTTCATCTAAAGGGACTTGCACTTGAGTGCACCAGTAGAGTAACACTTCATTTCCCAGATCACCCACATTGCAAGCAGCCAACTGTGAAGAGGTCAAAGGTCAAAACAACATTTCCCACTGATAGATGTAACAGAATCTCCCTGTGAGCCTGGAATGAAATCAGTTAGATCTCTAGAATAGCTTAAATACTTGAGAGTTCACGAGCCAAACGCTGTACTCGTGCTCCAAGCAGGCCAAATCATGTCTTTTATTGGGTAAAAAACACTTGGATTCACTGTCAAATAACAATCTGAGCTCATATGTGCCAGGTGGTGGACGCTTGTATCCAAATCAGTTCACAGCAGTATCCTAAGTGCAGAGATGGGAGTGCAAATACTTTGTTACTGTACTTAAGTAGGATTTTCAGGTATCTGTACTTTACTGAGTATTTTTTTTTCTGTTAACATTTTACTTTTACTCCCTCCATGTTAACAGTAATATCTGTACTTTCTACTCTTTACATTTTGAAAACAGGGTAGTTACTTTAGTTTGAATGCACGACAGACAAAAACGATGTAACGTTGTTTGTCTGTCTCTCTCGTCCCGCGCTCTCCCAGCTTTCACGCATTATGCGTACGTTTTTTGTGGAGAAACACAAATCCTTAATGATCAAATTATCTTCTATAAACATCTTTAAACATGTTGGAGGGCATCTTTTAAGTTCAATAGTTTTGGAATGATATTAAAATGACGTGAGTTTCAGGTATTTGCACAGAAACAGCCGGTAGAAATACTTTTTTTACTTGTACTCTTTTTTTTTTTTTTTTTACTTTTACTTGAGGAAACAAGTTGAATTTGTAAAATACTTCTGCTTTTACCCGACACTTTTTTTTTTTACACAAGTAACTGTACTTGTGTCTAAGTATGGGGGATCAAGTCTCCAACCGACGTGAGCGTAGCCGCCGCTACAGAATGCTTCCCAGTTCCCTGGTTATGTGAGAAAACACGCCTGAGGGGCCACAGTAACATAAGACACCATTCACTCCAACGTCCCAACAATGGCTCTTTTTCAAACGGCTCCCAAAAGTCAGATTGTTGGTGATTTTACACAAAGCCGTGTGAGTGAAGGCAGGTCATTTGATGCTATTGATGAGCAAATTTGGGTCGCGGGCAAAACTTTGTTTTTCCCCCTGAAGCCAGAGAACGGAGAGAGAACGTTAAATCTGCTCAAACGTGCAGCGGAACATCCTATGTGAGATGGAAGCGTCGAGGTTTTTTTTTTTTTGTCTGCGAGCGTCGGAGAGGAGAGGGAGACATCCACCACCATCATGACCCAGTTAGCTTGATTTAGATCATCACTTCAGCACCATCATGACCCAGTTAGCTTGATTTAGATCATCACTTCAGCACCATCATGACCCAGTTAGCTTGATTTAGATAATCACTTCAGCACCATCATGACCCAGTTAGCCTGATTTAGATCATCACTTCAGCACCATCATGACCCAGTTAGCCTGATTTAGATCATCACTTCAGCACCATCATGACCCAGTTAGCCTGATTTAGATCATCACTTCAGCACCATCATGACCCAGTTAGCTTGATTTAGATCATCACTTCAGCACCATCATGACCCAGTTAGCCTGATTTAGATCATCACTTCAGCACCATCATGACCCAGTTAGCCTGATTTAGATCATCACTTCAGCACCATCATGACCCAGTTAGCCTGATTTAGATCATCACTTCAGCATCATCATGACCCAGTTAGCCTGATTTAGATAATCACTTCAGCATTTACACCATCATGACCCAGTTAGCCTGATTTAGATCATCACTTCAGCACCATCATGACCCAGTTAGCCTGATTTAGATCATCACTTCAGCACCATCATGACCCAGTTAGCTTGATTTAGATCATCACTTCAGCACCATCATGACCCAGTTAGCCTGATTTAGATCATCACTTCAGCACCATCATGACCCAGTTAGCTTGATTTAGATCATCACTTCAGCACCATCATGACCCAGTTAGCTTGATTTAGATCATCACTTCAGCACCATCATGACCCAGTTAGCCTGATTTAGATCATCACTTCAGCATTTACACCATCATGACCCAGTTAGCCTGATTTAGATCATCACTTCAGCACCATCATGACCCAGTTAGCCTGATTTAGATCATCACTTCAGCATTTACACCATCATGACCCAGTTAGCCTGATTTAGATCATCACTTCAGCACCATCATGA
>NC_139635.1:17785163-17815163 GCF_964638095.1 Poromitra crassiceps
GCATCAGAGAGAGAGAGAGAGAGAGAGAGGGATGAGCATCACAGAGAGAGAGAGATGAGCATCACAGAGAGAGAGGGATGAGCATCACAAAGAGGGATGAGCGGCACCATTTCAAACTGCTGCACATATGGATGTTTTTATCTAAGTGCCTCACAGTGCCAATGAGTGCAAACAGTTTTTTAGCATTGTTGGCAGAATTTGAGCCCCTAAAGGCGGCAGACAGACTATTGAAAAATGTTCACATCTATTAAACACCATGCCAAGGCCCAGAAGAAAACATTGTTATTTGGTTGTGAAGCAATTTTGGCCCTGAATTGTGTTATGCAAATTCACCCAGTGGGCCAATAGAAATGTTTTGGGCAGGTTGATCTCTGACAGAAAAAGACAACATGGAGAAGTCTTTAATTGGCACAAGATCCAATTTCATCCAGCACCGCTCCAGCTGAGTAGTGACCAATCAGAGGTGACATCAGCACCGCTCCAGCTGAGTAGTGACCAATCAGAGGTGACATCAGCACCGCTTCAGCTGAGTAGGGACTAATCAGAGATGACATCAGCACCGCTTCAGCTGAGTAGTGACCAATCAGAGATGACATCAGCACCGCTCCAGCTGAGTAGTGACCAATCAGAGATGACATCAGTACCGCTCCAGCTGAGTAGTGACCAATCAGAGGTGGCATCAGCACCGCTCCAGCTGAGTAGTGACCAATCAGAGATGGCATCAGCACCGCTTCAGCTGAGTAGTGACCAATCAGAGGTGACATCAGCACCGCTCCAGCTGAGTAGTGACCAATCAGAGGTGACATCAGCACCGCTCCAGCTGAGTAGTGACCAATCAGAGGTGACATCAGCACCGCTCCAGCTGAGTAGTGACCAATCAGAGGTGACATCAGCACCGCTTCAGCTGAGTAGTGACCAATCAGAGGTGACATCAGTACCGCTTCAGCTGAGTAGGGACCAATCAGAGGTGACATCAGCACCGCTTCAGCTGAGTAGTGACCAATCAGAGGTGACATCAGCACCGCTTCACCTGAGTAGTGACCAATCAGAGGTGACATCAGCACCGCTTCAGCTGAGTAGTGACCAATCAGCATCAGCACCGCTCCAGCTGAGTAGTGACCAATCAGAGGTGACATCAGCACCGCTCCAGGCCAGAGCAATCTAGTAAGAGAGTGGCGTCAGCGGAGGTCCAAAATGCGTGACTCAGAAGCCAATGAACAGCCAGGAAGGGGGCTCGCGCTACGTTTGAATGCCAAAATAAAGCTGATAATATACAATTTGATTCTTTAAACGTCGGACCCTTTCAAAGTCCATCACAAACTGTCCATTTTGCTGCAACTCGACAGCGCTGCTTAATCGAGAAGCTTACTTCCGGCAACTCTTGAGAGTAAAAAACTGGTCCATTGGAGTGAATGGAGATGTGGCGTCTCTTCAGTATACATGGCTCTGCTCCAGGCTGCAGGCTGACTTGCAGGAAGGATGAGTGGGCAAGATCATTTAATGGCTGCGCAAAGAAGGCAGCCAACGTTAGCAGCTTCAGTCAGCGTTAGGGATGTAGGTACTACCGGTACTACCCCCGAACCGCGGTACTATTGCTGTAGAACCGGTTCTATACTAAGAAGGGGTAAAAAAAAAAAAAAAAAAAAAATTACTGTTTTTCCACTGTTTTTCCACTGTTCCACTGTTTTCCACTGTATACGCAGTGTATATATATATAAATAAATATGTTTGGTAGATCACTTTGACTTGGTCATTTTAAAAGTAGCTCCCAAGCTGAAAAAGTGTGGGCACCCCTGATCTAGACTGACCGAGGAACATGTTGACACCCTCGTTTTCTTGGCTAGGAACCTGAAGAAGACATTGGGATGGGAGGGACTGAGTGAGTAAACTGAGAGTCAGCCAAACAGTGAGTCTGTCTACCACCCATAGGAGAACTAGGGTTTAGGCTGAGTAGGCTGGGGGACAGAATGGGAATATGAAGCCAGTTATGCTGCCTGTTGAAGAAAAAAAGATTTGAGTTTCTGCTGCTATAGTGTTTTATAATTTATTTTACTTATTCCCATTTCCCACTGTTCAAAAGATTTGTGTTATGTTACTGAGTGTGTACTTATTTGACAAGTAAAAGTTAGACAGAATTTAAATGCCACCAATTATTTATTTATTGTTGTTATTGGTGTTTCTCTGAGTTTTTGCTGCTATAGGCTAGTGTTTTATGGTCATTTTATTTTCACTGGCATTACTTTATTTTACTTACCGGTATTCTCACTGCTCAAAAGGTTTGTTTTGTTCAGCATTTAAATGCCACACCAATTTATTGGTGTAATTGTTCCCAAACTCTTAAAATAAAGCCAAATCTTGACATTGGACAGTTTCACTTTTTTTTTTACAAAAAGTATCGAAAAGTATCGAAATACAAATTGGTACCGGCACCGAAACAGAAATTTAGTACCGCTACAACCCCAGTCAGCGTGGAGGACGAGTGTGTTTGAGCCATTTCAATGAATAAAGTTGATGTTTTCACCCGGGGTCTATTTAGCTGTTGCACACATTCCGAACGCACCGCCCACGAGCTCCGTGGTTGGTCAATTCATATGTCTGTCACGCGTCAATGTGATTTGTCTATGGGGATTTTGGTTAGATGCCTGGAAGAAGGCGATTAACAAAAGTTTATGAAACTGCGACCATTGTGTTCAGCAAGATCATCTTCAAAAATGAACACTTTTCTGCCTTTTTTTAAGCCTTTTCCAAAAATCACGATTTTTGGCCATCATGCTTCAAATATCATAACAGTGGTGTGTTCATTTGTCAAGATTATCTTGCTGAACACAAAGGGCTCAGTTTCATAAAAGTTTGTTAGTTCAGCATCTAACCAAAATCCCCATACAAAAACCCCAATGACTTCCAGACGAGGGAACCGGGAAGGGCTAACTTCCAGGTTGGTTACAAAAATGCCTTCATCCCTGTGGTCTCTATGTTCTCTCTATGTTATATATATAATATATATATATATATATATATATATATATATATATATATACTCTATGTTCTCTCTATGTTATATATATAACATATATATATATATATATATATATACTCTATGTTCTCTCTATGTTATATATATAACATATATATATATATATATATATATATATATATACTCTATGTTCATGCCACAGGATCACAAATCCAGAGAGAGAGAAAGAGACAGAGAGCTCAGAGAGAGAGAGAGAGACAGAGAGAGAGAGAGACAGAGCAGAGCAGAGAGAGACAGAGAGCGCAGAGAGAGAGAGAGACAGAGAGAGAGAGAGACAGAGAGAGAGAGCTCAGAGAGAGAGAGAGAGACAGAGCAGAGAGAGAGACAGAGAGCTCAGAGAGAGAGAGAGACGGTACGTGCACATCTACAATGGCAAATTCGCTTTTCCGCTGTGTCGCAGCGTTTTGTGGGCGTGGAAACCAGCTTCCAGCTTGGAGCTGTAGCCTGTAGAAACGTTGTACACAGGAGGGTGGGGGGAGGAAATGTGTAGGAAGAGCTGTCATTGGGTAGCTTCAACGAAAGGTCCCAACCTAGTCCCGCCCCGCGAGCGTGAAGCCGCTCGGAGACAAGCCGCCTCTAGTCTGCGACAGTGAAACGCTGTGGGCGGTTCCAGCGGCAGGGGGCGCGAGGCAAATGGACCAATCAGACACGGAAATAGAGCAAGACAGCCTATCAAGATGCAGCGTCAAAGCGGCTTTTTCAGCAGGCAAGCCGCCGAGCGTTTCATGATGTGCACGTACCGAGAGAGACAGAGCAGAGAGCAGAGAGAGACAGAGCAGAGAGAGACAGAGAGTGCAGAGAGCCCATTCCAAACGGTTGTGGAGGATCAACACCTGGCTGCCTCAGAAGGAAGTCAGCACATGTAGCAGGAAGTCAGCACATTAGGGGTGTCAAAAATAATCGATTATAAGATGCATCACGATGCGGACCTGCACGATTCTGCATCGATTCACAAATGTCAAAAATCGATTATATATATATATATATATATATATATATATATATATATATATATATATAATCAAATAAAATATAATGGAAGTACATGCAGTTGTTTATTTTAATTATGGATCATAATACAATGCAATTCTAAATGCACTTTTATTTTAAAAGTAGCCACACAGTGAGAAAAAAGAAAGTGAGAAAAAATAAATCATGTATTCGGGAAAAAAAGTGATGCATCGATTTAAGATGCATCGAGATGCATCGATAATCGTTATCGAATCGAATCGTAGCCCTCTGAATCGTAATCGAATCGTGAGGCCAGTGAAGATTCACAGCCCTACAGCACATGCAGCAGGAAGTCAGCACATGCAGCAGCAGGGAGGCTGTCTATTTGTCATGTTCAGAGGCAGCTTTATTTACATCATGTAAAACACACCATCTGGAGTCATGTAAACCTCCAACGCCAAACTCACAGCAGTCAGGTTGGGGTTTGGGATCCTATGATGCCACACGGTTTGTATAGAGACAGTCTGTGTCTCGTCATAGATGCTGGGGTAGCTGGCTGGGCGTATAGAGACAGTCTGTGTCTCGTCATAGACGCTGGGGTAGCTAGCTGGGCGTATAGAGACAGTCTGTGTCTCGTCATAGACGCTGGGGTAGCTGGCTGGGCGTATAGAGACAGTCTGTGTCTCGTCATAGACGCTGGGGTAGCTGGCTGGGCTATAGAGACAGTCTGTGTCTCATCATAGATGCTGGGGTAGCTAGCTGGGCGTATAGAGACAGTCTGTGTCTCGTCATAGACGCTGGGGTAGCTGGCTGGGCGTATAGAGACAGTCTGTGTCTCGTCATAGACGCTGGGGTAGCTAGCTGGGCGTATAGAGACAGTCTGTGTCTCGTCATAGACGCTGGGGTAGCTAGCTGGGCATATAGAGACAGTCTGTGTCTCGTCATAGATGCTGGGGTAGCTAGCTGGAGGTATAGAGTAGGGATGGGCATCGAATTTCGAATTTTCGAATAATCATTGTTATTATCAAGGTCGACTTTTATTATTTAAAGTCGAAATTCGAAAAAAAAATTATTATTTTTTTTAAAGTCCCTGGAAACCAAAATCCACAAAAACGTTCTAACTATGTTATTTAGGGTCTTATGTTAGTAACTGTCTGCCTCAGAAATTATTATGCATTACTTTCAACCCAAAGCCTTAAAATCGACACTTTTCTACAAGATTCTACAAAGTACTTCCTCATTGAAGAGAGCAGTGCGCGAGGTGCTAAAACGCAGGAGCTTATGACGTCATAAGCTCTATATAACCTTTGTACTAGGGTTGTAGCGGTACTAGATTTCTATTTCGGTGCCGGTACCAATTTGTATTTCGATACTTTTCGATACTTTCGATACTTTTTGTAAAAAAAAAAGTGAAACTGTCAAATGTCAAGATTTGCCTTTATTTTAAGAGTTTGGGAACAATTACACCAATAAATGGGTGTGGCATTTAAATGCTGAACAAAACAAACCTTCTGAGCAGTGAGAATACCGGTAAGTAAAATAAAGTGATGCCAGTGAAAATAAAATGACCATGACTAGCCTATATAGCAGCAAAAACTCTGAGAAACACCAATAACAACATTCGCAAGTTCACAAGTTCGATCCAATTTAGCAGCCCTTTTCAGAATATATAGAAAACATTTAAATTATCCCACCACCCCCCAACTGAAAAACCTCTATCTCGCCCATCTTGATTTAGTATTGACCTTGACCTATCTGACCATTGTATATTTAACACTACAATCTCTTTTTCACCATAACTTACTTAACCGACCCCCCCTTTTTTAAATGGGTGTGGCATTTAAATGCTGAACAAAACAAACCTTTTGAGCAGTGAGAATACCGGGTAAGTAAAATAAAGTAATGCCAGTGAAAATAAAATGACCATAAAACACTAGCCTATAGCAGCAAAAACTCAGAGAAACACCAATAACAACAATAAATAAATAATTGGTGGCATTTAAATCCTGTCTAACTTTTACTTGTCAAATAAGTACACACTCAGTAACATAACACAAATCTTTTGAACAGTGGGAAATGGTAATAAGTAAAATAAATAAAATAAATAATAATATAATAAAACACTATAGCAGCAGAAACATAAATCTTTTTTTCTTCAACAAGCAGCATAACTGGCTTCATATTCCCATTCTGTCCCCCAGCCTACTCAGCCTAAACCCTAGTTCTCCTGTTGCTATGTTTGGAGTGCTGCCAGCCGAGCCACCTCTGTCCATATAATTTTGGGGGGATTTTGTGGCATTTTTAATTCTACTGGCAAGGCGGTTAATTCTTGAATCTTGAATTAGGAGGCTCCCAAAGTTCCCACTCATTCTCGTTGGGTTGGGGATGTGCTGCATATTATGCAGCTGGATAAAATCAAGCCTACCCTACAAGGCTCCCTACCAAAGTTCGATCCAATTTGGCAGCCCTTTACAGAATATATAGAAAACATTTAAATTATCCCACCACCCCCCAACTGAAAAACCTCTATCTCTAACCTCAATAAGTAAAATAAATAAAATAAATAATAATATAATAAAACACTATAGCAGCAGAAACTCAAATCTTTTTTTCTTCAACAAGCAGCATAACTGGCTTCATATTCCCATTCTGTCCCCCAGCCTACTCAGCCTAAACCCTAGTTCTCCTGTTGCTATGTTTGGAGTGCTGCCAGCCGAGCCACCTCTGTCCATATACCCTACCCTACAAGGCTCCCTACCAAAGTTCGATCCAATTTAGCAGCCCTTTTCAGAATATATAGAAAACATTTAAATTATCCCACCACCCCCCAACTGAAAAACCTCTATCTCACCCATCTTGATTTAGTATTGACCTTGACCTATCTGACCATTGTATATTTAACACTACACCATATTGACCTTGACCTATCTGACCATTGTATATTTAACACTACACCATATTGACCTTGACCTATCTGACCATTGTATATTTAACACTACACCATATTGACCTTGACCTATCTGACCATTGTATATTTAACACTACACCATATTGACCTTGACCTATCTGACCATTGTATATTTAACACTACACCAGCATAACTGGCTTCATATTCCCATTCTGTCCCCCAGCCTACTCAGCCTAAACCCTAGTTTTTCTATGGGTGGTAGACAGACTCACTGTTTGGCTGACTCTGTTTACTCACTCAGTCCCTCCCATCCCAATGTTTTCTTCAGGTTCCTAGCCAAGAAAACGAGGGTGTCAACATGTTCCTCGGTCAGTCTGGATCTTGTTGGACTGCAGATATTCCCAGAAGTACTGAAAACACGTTCAGATGCACAGCTTGATGCTGGAATACAGAGATATTGTCTAGCAAACTGAGCTAAGATGGGCAGGTCTGTCTGGTGTTGCTTCCACCATGCCAGGGGATCCTCTGCAGGGCTGATGTCTCTAGATTGTTTATACTCAGTAATCTCAACTTCCAGTTTAGCACTTCTTGTCATGGTTGGGGCTGTGGCACCATTGTCTCTTGTATCTGCCCCCTTCTTTTCTGAAGTGATAGTGCAGAGCAAACTCTTAAGGTCACTTTTCTTCTTCTTTGGTGCAGAAGCTGCTTCTGTGTCATCATCTTCTGGTGGCTCCTGTCTGACTCTGGCCAGATCGACTGTGTCAAGCTCAACCTGTAGGCAAAGTTTCCTCTCAACCTCTGTTTCCATAGTAACAAACATAGTTTTAAACCTTGGATCTAGGAATGTGGCGATGTTAAGCGTCATCATCAGATTGCCCTCATCATATCTCTTTTCAAGGTCTGCTTTACAATTGTGCTTCATTTCCTGTGCCAGTGGACTGTCACCTCCCTCATCTTCCAGGCAGGCTCTTATCTTCCATAGAAGTGGCAGGACTGACGAAAGAGTGGCCTCTTTCTCACCACTTAGGGCATCTGTGAACTCACTGAGTGGAGCCAAGACATCCCTGACTGTTTCCAGAGTTGTCATGTCCGAGTCTCTGGGCATCAGGTGCCACTTTTTCCTGTCGTCAGCCAGAACGGCAGAGACGGCCTGCTGCTGCTCACAAAATCGTGCCACCATATCATAGGTGGAACCCCACCTGGTTGGCTCATCGTGTATCAGTTTATGTTGTGGCAGCTTTAAAGAGGTCTGTTTTTCTTTCAGCATTCGGCTCATCTTATTGGACCTGGAGAAGCCAGAGATGGTCTTCCGGAGTCGGGACAGGCAGCTTGCTACACGGTCTATCGCTATGGCTTTCTTGACAGCCAAATCCAGGTTGTGGCCAAAGCAGGGTATCCAGGTATAATCAGCAAATGCCTTGATGTTATTAGAGGCATTATCTGTTGTGATACCAGACATTTTGGTCATATCCAGCCCCCATGTCTCTGTGACCATTTCTTCCAGGGCTTCCTTCAGACAGTCACCTGTAAATATGTAAATAATATGTAAATAGTAAATATGTTTTTAATTCAATTGTACAGTGTATTGAGACACTTCGGTGTGATTTGCATTTAAATTACAATAAACTTGAAACTCACCTGTGTGCTCAGAGTGCAATGAAGAGCATCCTAGACACCAAGACTCCAATTTCCAGGCTTCTGTGATGTGCTGGAGTGTTACTGCCATGTATGCACTTGCAGTTCTGCTCGTCCAGATGTCCGTAGTGCAGGCGAAGTATGGGTTTGCTGCCAGCTGTGCACTGATCATCGATCTGGTCTCCTCATATATCTTGGGAATTTCATTGTACATGAAAAAATGCCTTGAAGGGAGGTCATACCTCTTGTCAAACTCATGGAGAAGGTGTCTGAGCCCAGCTTTCTCTACTGAATATAAAGCCACTTGATCCACACAGATATATTCAGCAACCGCCCTGTTTAGCCTTTTTGCATCACTGCTCTTCTTTGGGTACTTGGTCTGGGACAGAAAAACATCCGGGAGTAGCCTCTGGTCGGGTGGTGGTGTCGCTCTCGCACTAGACTTCTGTAATTGGGGGAAGGGGGTGTACAGAACTTTAGTTAACATAGCCATTTTAATTTCAATGCCATAGCTTTTTAAAACTTGTTCTCATTGTTCCTTGAAACTATGTATAACATATTAATGGTCATAACTAGAAAAATACACGAGACTCATTCATCTTATTATTATCATATTACGCGTTTCATACATGATTTATTTTATGTAGCTATGGAACATTAAATGACATGGGCTAATGTCTCTGGGGTTATATTATTATATTATATATATTTTGGCCATGCCAGTAGATGGCGATCTACACCATGTTTTGTACAGACTGAGTTCATATAGCCAGCCAAACAGTGTTTGTGCTCCCTAAACCCTCAAGCCCTGGAGACTGTGGTTGACTTCACTGGCATCAGTCAGTTGATTTATGTGGAGTGGGTAGGGTAGGCTTAAGCCCATGGCACACCAATCAAACATTCTCCAACAAACACGAACAATCACCAACAGACAGTTGTCTGTGAATGTTGGCAGATGTTGGAGATTGTTTGAAGCATGGCACACCAAACAAACAAATTCAGCACTACTGTTTCTAACTTCAGTGAGAAGGTCTATTCAGGCAGTATTACTCACAGTTTACATCTAACGTTATGTAGGCTAATTTCACGCATACTTCAGTCAGGGTTATCGACAGTCCATATTATTGCCTCTGCACGTTTCCCGACGCTACAGTGAGCGCTCGTTAATGCGCTTGTTAACTAACGTTACTGCAGAGTCCGCTGTAACGTTAGTACAGCGGAGTCCGCTGTAACGTTAGTTAACGTTAGTTAACGAGCGCATTAACGAGCGCATTTTCTCACTGTAGCGTCGGGAAACGTGCAGAGGCAATAATATGGACTGTCGATAACCCTGACCGAAGTATGCGTGAAAGTAGCCTACATAACGTTAGATGTAAACTGTGAAAGGCCACAGCTGCTGCTACTAACTGGGCTGGGAGAGGCTTTGTGTTTCTTTGTGAGTTAACAGTTACTATAACATTAGTTGAACAGTTCTCACCTCTTGTTCTTTCTTGAAGGCTTGGAAAATGTCCGGGTGCTTGTCCTTCAAATGTTTTGAGAGGTTTGAAGTGTTTCCTCCCTTGGCGAGATACACTTTGAAGCATCTTTTGCACTGTGGTGCGTCTGGGTGAAGAGGTAGGCCGTTTTCGTTGGCTTTGAAGCCAAAGTATTTCCAGATGGAAGACCTGGCTCCAACTTTCTCAATCAATTGAGGTTTTTCAGGGGCAGCTGCCATAGTAGCTAGCTTTGCTAGTTTGCTTTGAATGTGCGCGGGTCTGCTCAGTGCAGTGCTCAGCTGCTTTTTTCCTCACCGCTTGACATGTGGATATGACGTCACTCACTCCGCGACTCTGGCGCATTTCTTAAAGAGACAGGCTCATATTGACCATTATCAGTCATAGCAGCGGTCGGAAAAGTACCGTTCTTTTTAAATCTTAGTATAGAACCGTTTCTACAGCAATAGTACCGCGGTTCGGGGGTAGTACCGGTAGTACCTACATCCCTACTTTGTACACGCGCGCAACTCGCCCTACTGTGTGTGTGTGTGTGTGTGTCTGTGAGTAACTTCATGTCACCAGGCTGTGTCGAGCGCTATGCTGTTCTCTCTCTCTCTCTCACTAGTCGAGAGAGAGAGAGAGAGAGAGAGAGAGAGAGAGAGAGAGAGAGAGAGAGAGACTCAGCGAGCGCTGTGGGGGCAAAGAACGGACAGAGATCTCTTCCTCTCAGAGCCGCAGAGCAACGCGCGAACACACACACACACACACACACGGTGTGTGCACTCATCTCTCTTTCTCTCTTTCTCCGTTTCCCTCCCCCCTCTCTCTCGCGCTCTCCGAGAGACAGAAATTTCCCTGCTGTAGAGGGGACACGCCCACACAGTCCGCGGGAGAAATTACACTCTAAAAAATAATGATCTCATGAGTTTTGCCATGGCTGTCAAACCTAAATTTATATACTTTGCGACGTTCATCATCGTTCAAATTTGGCTGGTGGCTTATTAACATAGGGTCCTGTGATGTGATGAACTCAAAATGCTAAATAATAAAGAAATATTTCTGGTTTCCAGGGACTTTAAAATGTAAAAGATTTTTTTTTTTTTTTTTTTTTTTTTGTGTGAGTGAAATGTTGCATTGTCTCCCCTGATTCTAAGTATAGTCGAATCGCTTGGTTTGATCAAGTAAAACAATTTTTATAAGCATTTTAACACATTCACTGCCAGCCTTTTTTTTTTTACTGTAGGTAGCTTTTGCCAGAGGGTTTTTTTGAGGATTCTGGCTCATTTTACAAGAGCCAAGGATAATTTTCTGCTTGGAGTTTGTCAACACAAAGTTCACAAAAGTACTAATAGAATGTGTGCTTTCTCTGTCTAAAAGAGTTAGTTTGTAGAGTTAGTAGTTATGTAGATATTAGCCGTTGAGTACAGCATGGTTTCAGCGTCTGAGACAAAAAGCTGAGATAATCGCAGTTTTGTGAAATTCAATATCAAACAGTCACTTTAACCATTTATTTTTGGCATCAGTGAGACTATCAGACATAAACAATATAGTTCTGAACAGTAATTTCCTCCATAGCAGCACCCGCACCCCCTCTCCTTACAACTCCTCCCTCCGTGGGCGTGTCTGGTGGATTTCAGCAGCGTTTGTCAGTCACAAGCCAGTCTCTCCTGCCTGTCTGAGCAGTGAGCAGCAGCCTCTCGTCGGCGAGCGTGGATGTGGCTTAATCCGTTCTTGGATTTTCGGTTGAGAGCTTTGACGAAGCCTTGTGTGACTCTAGGCTTATGCTGCGCGCTTCAAAGTGTGCTTTCCACCCAGTCCACCTTTGGAAGCCCCCACCGCCGTGCGCCCGTGTGAAAGGTTTTCGCCTACAGTATGAGAATGAGGCTCGTTCGCTTCTGGGTCCTCGGTTGAGCTCAGCTGGAATGCGTGCGTTTCTGGCCAAACAACACTCAATAGTCTGAGCACCGTCGCCACTCAGTGGGTCGGCGGAATGGATTGCACACGCCCGGCGGCTCTAACAGTATAATAGAAGATGCAAAAGGGCCAGATCAAGGATCCACCGTCAAAAAAAAAAAAAACGATTTTTTTGACGTATCCATACGTCGCTGGCAGTGAACGGTTGGATTCTGCTTGACGTATCAGTACGTCGTTGGCAGTTAACGTGTTAAGCAAGGTTTATGGAAAAATGAATGGCGGATGAAATCCCATGAAGAGGGAGAGGGGGTGACTTTGGCACCCCTTTGGCACTCAGACCTGAGCCTACTAAATATTTAATGAACCACTCATGATTGTCAGAACAGTTTTTTATTTCTTCTTTTATTAGTTCTTTACTTCAGTGGTGCAATGCTTGTTTGAGCTAAAAATCCACAGCAGAAGCTTTTTCTATAGAATCAGGGGAGACAATGCAACATTTCACTCACGAAAAAAAAAAAAAAAAAAAAAAAACATTTTTTTTTTCTTTTCCGAATTTCGATTAAAAGTCGACTTTGGCCAGCGAATTTCGAATAGTGTTTTTGCTAGAAATGCCCATCCTTAGTATAGAGACAGTCTGTGTCTCGTCATAGATGCTGGGGTAGCTAGCTGGGGGTATAGAGACAGTCTGTGTCTCGTCATAGACGCTGGGGTAGCTAGCTGGGGGTATAGAGACAGTCTGTGGCTCGTCATAGACGCTGGGGTAGCTAGCTGGGCGTATAGAGACAGTCTGTGTCTCATCATAGAGGCTAGGGTAGCTGGCTGGGCGTATAGAGACAGTCTGTGTCTCGTCATAGATGCTGGTGTAGCTGGCTGGGGGTATAGAGACAGTCTGTGTCTCGTCATAGATGCTGGTGTAGCTGGCTGGGCGTATAGAGACAGTCTGTGTCTCGTCATAGATGCTGGTGTAGCTGGCTGGGCGTATAGAGACAGTCTGTGTCTCGTGATAGATGCTGGGGTAGCTGGCTGGGCGTATAGAGACAGTCTGTGTTAGGGATGGGCATTTCTAGCAAAAACACTATTCGAAATTCGCTGGCCAAAGTCGAAAATATTTTTTTTTTTTTTTTTTTAGTGAAATGTTGCATTGTCTCCCCTGATTCTAAGTCTAAGGCTTTATTAATTAACACGTTCACTGCCAATGACGTATTAATACATCAAAAAAAATCCAACCGTTCACTGCCAACGACGTATTAATACGTCAAAAAAATGATTTTTTTTTTTTTGACCGTGGGATGTGCATCTAACCCTTTTACATCTCTTATATAAGTATTGGACGTGTACAACGTGTACAACCCATTCCACCGACCCACTAAGTGGCGACAAGGAAGGAGGAAGGCAAGCAAAAAGCAGTGTGACGAAGCCATTCTCATGAAAATGGATTGGCGAAAACGCTTTCGTTTTCGCGCTGATTGCTGGCAGTGCGGGATTGCAAATTTGCATAATAGATCACGGATGGAACACACTTTGAAACACGCAGCATAAATATGACCAGAATCGCAAAAGCTTCATCAAAGCTCTCAACCAAAACTCCAAGAAGCGAGCGAGTCCAACCAGACTTCCTCAAAGAGCGGCCGCACAGACAGGCACAGCCGCACAGCAGCAGCAAAGCAGTGAGACTGGTGACAAGCTTGTGACACGGCCGCTGGCTGCAGCCAAGAAGAACGCCCACGGAGGGAGGAGTTGGAAGCAGAGGGGAGTTTCCTGCTGTTATGGAGGAAATTACTGTTCAAAACTATTGTTTAGGTCTTACTGATGCCAAAAATGAATGGTTAAAGTGACTGTTCTATCGAATTTCACAAAAAGCCGTTTATCTCTGAATAATTTTTCTGACGCTGAAACCATGCTGTATTCAACTGCTAATGCTTACATAACTACTAACTCTACAAACTAACTCTTTTAGACAGAGAAAGCACACATTCTATTAGTTATTTTGAGATATTGTGTGTTCACAAAATCTTAGCAGAAAAGAATCCTCGGGTCTTGAAAGATGAGCCAGAATCCTCAAAAAAACCCTCTGGCAGAACCTACCTACAGTAAAAAAAAAAATGGCTGGCAGTGAATGTGTTAATAGAAAAAGCTTCTGCTGTGGATTTTTAGCTCAAACAAGCATTGCACCACTGAAGTAAAGAACATGTTACATGACATTGACATTTTCGAAAATAAAAAACAGTTTTGACAATCATGAGTGGTTCATTAAATATTTAGTAGGCTCAGGTCTGAGTGCCAAAGGGGTGCCAAAGTCACCCCCTCACCCTCTTCATGGGATTTCATCCGCCATTCATTTTTCCATAAACCTTGCTTAAAATGCTTATAAAAATTGTTTTACTTGCTCAAACCAAGCGATTCGACTATACCGTACTTAGAATCAGGGGAGACAATGCAACATTTCACTCACAAAAAAAAAAAAAAAAAAAAAAAAAATCGAATTTCGACTTTCAATAACAAAAGCCGACCTTGATAATAACAATGATTATTCGAAAATTCGAAATTCGATGCCCATCCCTAGTCTGTGTCTCGTCATAGATGCTGGTGTAGCTGGCTGGGGTATAGAGACAGTCTGTGTCTCGTCATAGACGCTGGGGTAGCTAGCTGGGCGTATAGAGACAGTCTGTGTCTCGTCATAGACGCTGGGGTAGCTAGCTGGGGGTATAGAGACAGTCTGTGTCTCATCATAGACGCTGGGGTAGCTGGCTGGGGGTATAGAGACAGTCTGTGTCTCGTCATAGATGCTGGGGTAGCTGGCTGGGCGTATAGGGACAGTCTGTGTCTCCTCATAGATGCTGGGGTAGCTGGCTGGGGTTATAGAGACAGTCTGTGTCTCCTCATAGATGCTGGGGTAGCTGGCTGGGGGTATAGAGACAGTCTGTGTCTCGTCATAGACGCTGGGGTAGCTAGCTGGGCGTATAGACAGAGTCTGTGTCTCGTCATAGACGCTGGGGTAGCTAAGCTGGGCGTATAGAGACAGTCTGTGTCTCGTCATAGATGCTGGGGTAGCTGGCTGGGCGTATAGAGACAGTCTGTGTCTCCTCATAGATGCTGGGGTAGCTGGCTGGGGGTATAGAGACAGTCTGTGTCTCGTCATAGATGCTGGGGTAGCTGGCTGGGGGTATAGAGACAGTCTGTGTCTCCTCATAGATGCTGGGGTAGCTGGCTGGGGGTATAGAGACAGTCTGTGTCTCGTCATAGATGCTGGGGTAGCTAGCTGGGCATATAGAGACAGTCTGTGTCTCGTCATAGACGCTGGGGTAGCTGGCTGGGGGTATAGAGACAGTCTGTGTCTCGTCATAGACGCTGGGGTAGCTGGCTGGGCGTATAGAGACAGTCTGTGTCTCCTCATAGATGCTGGGGTAGCTGGCTGGGGTTATAGAGACAGTCTGTGTCTCCTCATAGATGCTGGGGTAGCTGGCTGGGGGTATAGAGACAGTCTGTGTCTCGTCATAGATGCTGGGGTAGCTGGCTGGGGGTATAGAGACAGTCTGTGTCTCCTCATAGATGCTGGGGTAGCTGGCTGGGGGTATAGAGACAGTCTGTGTCTCCTCATAGATGCTGGGGTAGCTGGCTGGGGGTATAGAGACAGTCTGTGTCTCGTCATAGATGCTGGGGTAGCTAGCTGGGCGTATAGAGACAGTCTGTGTCTCGTCATAGACGCTGGTGTAGCTGGCTGGGGGTATAGAGACAGTCTGTGTCTCGTCATAGACGCTGGGGTAGCTAGCTGGGCATATAGAGACAGTCTGTGTCTCGTCATAGACGCTGGGGTAGCTAGCTGGGCGTATAGAGACAGTCTGTGTCTCGTCATAGATGCTGGGGTAGCTGGCTGGGGGTATAGAGACAGTCTGTGTCTCGTCATAGATGCTGGGGTAGCTGGCTGGGCGTATAGAGACAGTCTGGGGGCGTGGTCAGGGTGGGGTTTGGGATCCCATGCCACACGGTTTGTATAGACGGTTTTCACAGAATTGTGTGAGGTCCTCGTAACTGTTGTAAAATGTAAATCATGGCCTCATGGTTTTCTTTTGCTTAATTTGAAACCTAGCTCACTTCCTGTCAGCTATTGTATTAGCAAACACTGCAACAGGAAGTAAGTTAGGGGCAATTTAGAATGTTTATGTTGTCAAGTTAAAACCTCTCTGTATATAGACTCTATACAGAGAGGGAGGCAGAGGTGGACGTTCTCCAGAGGTTCCTACTCCTTGGGTTGGGGAAGCGCCTGCCAAAGTCTCCGCCCGGTGCGGGCTGACTCCGGGCCAACTGTCTCCGAGACCAGAGGAGGAGAGCCAAGTGTCTCTGAGACCAGAGGAGGAGAGCCAAGTGTCTCTGAGACCAGAGGAGGAGAACCAAGTGTCTCTGAGACCAGAGGAGGAGAACCAAGTGTCTCTGAGACCAGAGGAGGAGAACCAAGTGTCTCTGAGACCAGAGGAGAGCCAACTGTCTCCGAGACCAGAGGAGGAGAGCCAAGTGTCTCTAAGACCAGAGGAGGAGAACCAAGTGTCTCTGAGACCAGAGGAGGAGAGCCAAGTGTCTCTGAGACCAGAGGAGGAGAGCCAAGTGTCTCTGAGACCAGATGAGGAGAACCAAGTGTCTCTGAGACCAGAGGAGGAGAACCAAGTGTCTCTGAGACCAGAGGAGGAGAACCAAGTGTCTCTGAGACAACAGGAGGAGAGCCAAGCATCTGCGAGACCAGAAGAGGAGAGCCAAGTGTCTCCGAGACCAGAGGAGGAGAACCCAGTGTCTCTGAGACCAGAGGAGAGCCAAGTGTCTCCAAGATCAGAGGAGGAGAACCAGGTGTCTCTGAGACCAGAGGACGAGAACCAGGTGTCTCTGAGACCAAAGGACGAGAACCAGGTGTCTCTGAGACCAGAGGAGGAGAGCCAATTGTCTCTGAGACCAGAGGAGGAGAACCAAGCATCTCCGAGACCAGAGGAGGAGAACCAAGTGTCTCTGAGACCAGAGGAGGAGAACCAAGTGTCTCTGAGACCAGAGGAGGAGAACCAAGTGTCTCTGAGACCAGAGGAGGAGAACCAAGTGTCTCTGAGATCAGAGGAGGAGAGCCAAGTGTCTCCGAGACCAGAGGAGAGCCAAGCCTCTCCACAAAGTTTAGCAGCCCGACATACTGGGAGGCAAACAAGATGTACGCTCCACACAGTTTAGCAGCCCGACATACTGGGAGGCAAACAAGGAGTCTAACTTCGGGCTCTAGCAAAGCACGGCATTGTTAACGTTTACAGAACAATGCTTCTCCTATATTGGCGCTTTTTCTCACCCTCCCCTTAAAGCCAACGTCCTTGTCTCAAAAGTGGCTTCAACCAGTTTGGAGAATGTCTGTGAGGATGAGGGACATTTTTAGGCAGATTGACACCTGACACCTATCACATAGTGGTGAGACAGGTGTCCAAGTCTTGTGCAACCTAGACTTGGAATAATGAAGACGATGAGTGACCTTAAATTGGATCAGCTGGTGTCTGCTGTTAATTAGGGCTGTGAATCTTCACTGGCCTCACGATTCGATTACGATTATCGATGCATCTCGATGCATCGATAATCGATGGATCACTTTTTTCCGCAATACATGATTTATTTATTTTTTCTCACTGTGTTTAAAATAAAAGTGCAATTGGAATTGCATTGTATTATGATCCATAATTAAAATAAACAACTGCATGTACTTCCATTATATTTTATTTGATTATTAAAAAAATAATAATAATAATAATAATAATCGATTTTTGACATTTGTGAATCGATTCAGAATCGTGCACATCCGCATCGCGATGCATCTTATAATCGATTATTTTTGACACCCCTACTGTTAAGTAGTTCCTCCTGCCACGCCTCTCTAATCCTCTCAGTGGAGGCCCTGATGCAGCCATCAAACAGTCACACAAATCTAGAAATAAGATGCCTGGAGTGAGGGGGGCTTAACAAAACATGGAAAAAAGCATGTTCATTTGTGAGAACTTCAAAGTCACGAATCTTGGATCGAACATAATCTCTGACTTGTAGGTATCAGAGCCAGTGCGTGTTGGGAGACTCAAATTTCATCCTCAGAAGATCAAAGGATGCGCAATGACCATCTATGTATAGGTCTCTGAAGGAAACCAGCCCCTTCTCACTCCAGGCACGGTAGGTTCCGTCTGACCGTGAGGGCAAAAAAGAGCGATTAAAACAAATTGGTGCATGAAGAGAAACACCTGGTATACTCAAAGCGCTTATAACCTGGCTTAGGAGTCTGACAGAGTTTTTCACAACAAAACTTACATTTGTTAAGGCCCCGGGCATCTCTCCGATTTTTTGTACGTTTGAAGGGCCCTACAAAGTTTCATAGTTGACCTTTAAGCCTCAAAGGTCAACTATACAACTTCAGGTCAAATGCAGTCAAATGACTGAATCATACCATTCAATGAAGCATTGTGGTGCTACAGAGATGCCCCGGCCTACAAATCATATGGCCGGTTACCAAGGCCAAAAACAAAAGTGGAGTCGGGCGGACCTCCACATCAATCACATGGGAGCAGTGCATCTCACTCCTCCACATCAATCACATGGGAGCAGTGCATCTCACTCCTCCACATCAATAAGATGTGAGCAGTGCATCTCACTCCTCCACATCAATCACATGAGAGCAGTGCATCTCACTCCTCCACATCAATAAGATGTGAGCAGTGCATCTCACTCCTCCACATCAATAAGATGTGAGCAGTGCATCTCACTCCTCCACATCAATCACATGGGAGCAGTGCATCTCACTCCTCCACATCAATAAGATGTGAGCAGTGCATCTCACTCCTCCACATCAATCACATGGGAGCAGTGCATCTCACTCCTCCACATCAATCACATGAGAGCAGTGCATCTCACTCCTCCACATCAATCACATGAGAGCAGTGCATCTCACTCCTCCACATCAATCACATGAGAGCAGTGCATCTCACTCCTCCACATCAATCACATGAGAGCAGTGCATCTCACACTGAGTAAACTGTATTGTTGAATGTAAAAAAACCACTTCATGTATGTATATATATATATATATATATATATTTTTTTTTTTTTTTGTCATTTGTGTCATAACGAATAATATTTACATGTCTGATGTCAATACAGTTCAAAATAAAAGAATTGAGAACGAGTTCTGCCTGAGATTGTGTCCTTTACAAAAATGCCTTTTTATCCTATTTGCCTTCTCAGAGAGACCTTTTTGGTGAAAACAGGGTGTATATAAATGGCTATAAGTAGAGTACAGAACATGCTAAAAGCTCACTTTTTTTTCTGGTGAACCCAGAGACGTACATCTTCATTTTGAGGTATTGCAAATCACTTTGGTGCTAATAGATAATTTACTGTGGGTCTTGAAAGATGACCAACAATTATGAAAATCTTTGGCCTGTGCTAAATATTGGCAGTCCTAAACTGGCCATGAATGAGTTAAATACATAAATATACAAGGATGATTATGATGATGGTGACGATGATGATGATGGTGACGATGATGGAGTCTGGGTATCCTAACTTGAAACCAAATCCAAAATTCACCTGCAAAACAACTCCTACAACAAAAACAACTGAATAATACTATCGCCTTTTTCTTCAAGCCGTGCGTTTGGTGTAGTTTGTCTGCTCTACTTTTTAAGCAGCGTTTGGCGTGTGTTTGTGGAGGGGAGGGGCTTAAAGGAAGATATTCATCAGGGCTCTGAGCTTGGAGGGGTCAGGGGTCACGCGGGTCGGAGCTGGAACCGTAAAGCAACCGTCACCTTCAACGGCACAGGAAACACATCGTCTGAGGCTACATGCCTGTCGTCTGTGTGTGTGTGTGTGTGTGTGGGTGTGTGTGTGTGTGTGTGTGTGTGTGTGTGTGTGTGTGTGTGTGCGTGCGTGCGTGTGTGTCTGTGTGTGTGTGTGGGGGGGGGGGGGGGAGTGTTTCCATATCGGTTTCATTTATTTTCACAGCGAGGCGGCGAGCGGCGGCCCATTCACAGCACGCCAGCTTCAAAGCCAGGCGGGGAACTGGCAATGGAGAGACAGAGAGAGAGAGAGAGAGAGAGAGAGAGAGAGAGAGAGAGAGAGGACTGAGGGAGAGAGACAGAGAGGGGGGAGAGAGACAGAAAGAGAGAGAGAGGAGTGAGGGAGAGAGACAGAGAGGGGGGAGAGAGACAGAGAGAGAGAGAGAGAGGAGTGAGGGAGAGAGACAGAGAGGGGGGAGAGAGACAGAGAGAGAGAGAGGAGTGAGGGAGAGAGACAGAGAGGGGGGAGAGAGACAGAGAGAGAGAGAGAGGAGTGAGAGAGACAGAGAGGGGGGAGAGAGACAGAGAGAGAGGAGTGAGGGAGAGAGACAGAGAGGGGGGAGAGAGACAGAGAGAGAGAGAGAGAGAGAGAGAGAGGGGGGGGGGGAGAGAAGGAGAGAGTAGAGAGAAAGGGGGAGAGACAGAGTGAGAGGGAGGGAGAGAGAGAGAGGGAGGGAGAGACACAGAGAGGGACAGAGAGAGGGGGAGAGAGAGACAGAAGGCGAAAGGCAGAAAGTGGCTGTCTGAGCGGTGTAATGATGCAATCTGACAGAAACCAACCCTCCCTCCCTCTCTCTCTCCCTCTCTCTCTCCCTCCCTCCCTCCCTCTCTCCCTCCCTCTCTCTCTCTCTCCCCCTCCCTCTCCCTCCCTCCCTCCCTCCCTCTCTCTCTCGTCCTCCCTCCCTCTCTCCCTTCCTCTCTCTCTCTCCCTCTCCCTCCCTCTCTCTCTCTCTCCCTCTCTCTCTCCCTCTCTCTCTCTCTCTCCCTCTCTCTCCCTCCCTCTCTCCCTCCCGCTCTCCCCGCTTCAACAGAATGACATCACCTCCCTGAAAAGCAACACAGCAGGCAACAGCTACAGAGCTGCAGGGCGGCTTGTTGTCCAAAACAAAACACAGTATAAACAACAACAACCTGCATGTTTTTAACACTGTGTACATATTACATGTTTTTAATACTGTTTATACCATGGTCTGGGTGAATACTCGATTCTGATTGGCTGCAGGGTGTCCGTTAAAAAGTGATAATGTACAGTTGGTAAAGTTGTTCAGCCAAATGGTCTGTTCACCGTTCATATCAATGCGCCATAGTTTCATCAGTGTTATCAAGAGAGCAGTTTGAGCTTTATACCCCCGTTAAGGGTTAATAAGGCACTTTTCTAATTTGAGAAAAAAATTGAGTCGGTCAAAGTAACTATTTAAATCACCCCTGTGTGCTCAGTTTATCAAAAATAACTCTTATTTACAATTTTGATTTTCGTTTCGGAGATTTTTAACCTCGCGTCACCAGGCTCTTCTCGGCGACAAAGAGGAGAGCGGGGGCGAGCCCTTTGAGAGAGTGAGAGAGAGAAGGGGGGAGAGAGAGAGAGAGAGAGAGAGAGAGAGAGAGAGAGAGAGAGAGAGAGAGAGAGAGAGAGAGAGAGAGAGAGAGAGAGCTGCATTTCACCACATACAGTACAGCACGCAGTGCGAGCCCCCGCTGCACTTTTCACTTCCTGAAACTCTTAAATGTTAATATACTTGGCCAATACGTATCTATCATACAAAATAAAGCAAGCAGCCAAACGGTAATGTCTTCATTTAATGTAGAACGCAAAACATCGTTAAACCTGCATTCCTGTAATAAAGTTAACGTTTGAGTCGGCTTTAAAACGGTGGTTGGTGGAGGTGGGAGGGACTATTTTATTTCGTGGAAGACTGATTTACAGACATTTAGCCATTTAGATTGCTTTATTTATTACACATGGAAATATAAATGACTGGTCTTATTGTTTTGTTGGCAAGTGACCATGGTATAAGCGGGTTAATGCCCTTCGAGGTGTCCATTATCACTTTTTAAGGGACTTCGCGGAGGCAACCGGTCCTTGGCTGCGCCTCGGACCGGTTCACGCCTCTGCGTCGTCCCTTAAAAAGTGATAATGGACACCTCGTCGGGCATTAACCCTTACGTACATATTACATGTTTTTAACACTGTGTACATATTACATGTTTTTAACACTGTGTACATATTACATGTTTTTAACACTGTGTACATATTACATGTTTTTAACACTGTGTACATATTACATGTTTTTAACACTGTGTACATATTACATGTTCTTAACACTGTGTACATATTACATGTTTTTAATACTGTGTACATATTACATGTTTTTAACACTGTGTACATATTACATGTTCTTAACACTGTGTACATATTACATGTTTTTAACACTGTGTACATATTACATGTTCTTAACACTGTGTACATATTACATGTTTTTAATACTGTGTACATATTACATGTTTTTAACACTGTGTACATATTACATGTTTTTAACACTGTGTACATATTACATGTTTTTAACACTGTGTACATATTACATGTTTTTAACACTGTGTACATATTACATGTTTTTAACACTGTGTACATATTACATGTTCTTAACACTGTGTACATATTACATGTTTTTAATACTGTGTACATATTACATGTTTTTAACACTGTGTACATATTACATGTTTTTAACACTGTGTACATATTACATGTTTTTAACACTGTGTACATATTACATGTTTTTAACACTGTGTACATATTACATGTTTTTAATACTGTGTACATATTACATGTTTTAACACTGTGTACATATTACATGTTTTTAACACTGTGTACATATTACATGTTTTTAACACTGTGTACATATTACATGTTTTTAACACTGTGTACATATTACATGTTTTTAACACTGTGTACATATTACATGTTTTTAACACTGTGTACATAGTACATGTTTTTAACACTGTGTACATATTACATGTTTTTAACACTGTGTACATATTACATGTTTTTAACACTGTGTACATATTACATGTTTTTAACACTGTGTACATATTACATGTTTTTAACACTGTGTACATATTACATGTTTTTAACACTGTGTACATATTACATGTTTTTAACACTGTGTACATATTACATGTTTTTAACACTGTGTACATATTACATGTTTTTAACACTGTGTACATATTACATGTTTTTAACACTGTGTACATATTACATGTTTTTAACACTGTGTACATATTACATGTTTTTAACACTGTGTACATATTACATGTTTTTAACACTGTGTACATATTACATGTTTTTAACACTGTGTACATATTACATGTTTTTAACACTGTGTACATATTACATGTTTTTAACACTGTGTACATATTACATGTTTTTAATACTGTGTACATATTACATGTTTTTAACACTGTGTACATATTACATGTTTTTAACACTGTGTACATATTACTCGATGACTGAAACTAATCAACATAGCGATACTGACATACGTTGTTTGGTTTGCTGTCTTCCAGAGGCTGTAGCAGCAGGCTCCGTGTTAAAGCCACAGTCAAGTCTTTCCTATCACATGACAGTGTTTCCCTTAGAAACATTTTCAGGCCTGGAGGGATTTCGAAACATACCTTGACCGCAACGGTGGGGGGGGGGGGGGGGGGTCGCTGGCGACGCTAAACTTTTAGCTAACCTGTTCGCATCTATGTTCGCCGATAATTATTATAATAAAATATATATATATATATATATATATATATATATATATATTTTTTTTACCTGTATTTTATGCACACCTGCGGTTAAAAAAGGGTTAGGGTAGATGTATGGATGTAGTGAGCATAGCTCTGACCTAACCAAATCTAACTGACATCACTGAGAAAGCAAAACAAAGAAGACCTGGTGGATATCTACAACACACTGATCAGACCATGTCTACAATATGGCAGTGTACTGCCTGTGGGCTGTACGGCTAAACAACGAGCCACCATGGACAGGGTTCAGAAAAGGGCTGTCAAAATAATGATGAGGTTCAAGGACATCTCTTTGCATCTACCTGATCTGCAGACAGGAAGAGAACAGACCACTGTGAAGCTGATTCAGGACATGATGCACCAGCCTAACCACCCGCTCCACCACATCCTCCCTCCTAGTAAGGAAGAAAGGACTGGCCGTGTTCTGCACAGAGGCAATCAGTTGTCTTTGCCAAAAACCAGAACAAATAGACTGAGAAAGTCCACCATCTCTTGTGGCGTCAGGCTTCTTAATGGGCTGTAGTTAAGCGTTGATTGTATTTTTGATGTTGGGGTTTGTTTTAATAATGCATAATGTATGTGTATTTTTTATTGTTTTTTCAAGCGTACATTCTGCATAATTCAATCATGTAGTGCAAGCCAGAATGATTCAACTCAAACTCAAACTCAAAACTTCTGATATAATATGATTGTTTTAATAAAGTGTATCACTCACTATATCACTATATCACTATAGTCAATACAAAAATAAAGGCTTTTATAGAACGGAAAGCCAATGACTGCTTAGTCTGCAGATAAAACACAATGACAAAAGGCATAGTAATTTAGACTCTTATTGTCATGTTACTGATCTGTTCAGATTTTGCATTGGTTCCAGTTCTCAGTGAATTGTAGCCTGGGCCCAATGAATGGGGCAGGCACTATAAACCATCTGTGTCGTTTCACTTTTTACTGAAAAATGCTGCCACCAGATTAAAGAAAAGACACTATGTGATGTTGACTGATGCTTTTTATGTAGCCTAATGTGCGCGACTGGCCTTTGTTTTCATTATTGGCTCTGTTAGATGGCTCTGTCGAGCAGCTAACGCTAACTAGCGTGGTTAGCTTAACGTTAACGAGTTGTTTTTTGGAGTTAAATACACAATCCCTGGATGTTTCATTTCGGGTAAAGGGGTTTCCATTAGTTTCTATAAGTTTAGTGCTTTTGGGGGGCTGTTTGATCACAAGTAGGGTTGCCAACTTCTTGAAATGGACATAAGGAACGGGGGGCGGTCCAGGGGGGGCAGTCAGTAGTGGACTTATTAACAATCACATAACTGCAATTGCTACAACTTCAACCATTTACCCATTAAGACAAGCAAACCTGAATTTGATCCGTTTTTGAATTTTTGCACGTAGCCTATTCCTAGATTATCATTCAAGAATTTTATTTGGGCATTGCAAAACACAGGTTTCTCATTCTTAATATTATTTTCCTCATTACCGATACATCGTTTCAACCGCCCGCAACCCATCCGCTATTAATCAGAATGTTTATTTTTATGATCCGGCCCGCCCACGGGGCGGGATATCCGCGGTCAGCGCTGTTATAACTGTGGCCCACGCATCACTACCGGAGAGGCGGAGACAGTTATTTTTATTCTTTTTAAAGATGCCACATACGCAATGTAGACTAGACAGTAGGGCTGCCCTCGACCAAAGAGTATCCTGGTCGACCAGAAATCGACCACAGCTCCGACCAATCGATTGGTCGAAAGGGGGTCTAAAAAAAGAAAAAGAAAAAAGAAAACAATTTTTTTTCTTTTTTTTTTGCAGTGTACTTTTTTTTTCTTATTTTGTGCAGTGTACTGACTACTAGGGGTGGGAATCACCAGATGCCCACGATACGATAATAAAACGATACTTGAGTCACGATACGATAATATTGCGATATTGCGATATCGCCGATATTGCGATATATTGAATATTGCGATATATTGAATATTGCGATATATTGAATATTGCGATATTTCGATATATTGCGATTTCTTACCTTTTCAACTGCAAATGATGTCCCCAAAGGAAAACTTTGTCAACATCTGGTTTATATAAGAACAATTTTCCAGTCTGTACATCTGACTTCAACCATTTTATTGCAGCAACATTGTGTTTGTTACAGTCTACTTACAGTCCACCTTAACTGGATGTGTGTGTGTGGACTACTGTACTTAGGTAGTTTTTGAACAATGCAACTTCACTTCACTTGCACAAAACATCTTGTGCAGCCCATTCAGTAACTGGGGAATTTGTAAATTACTGCTGGCCTTGGAACTAAAGTTTATAGTAGCCCGGTGGCCTGGCATGGCCTGCAAATTTATTATTATTATTTCTTTTTACAAAATTATTAACAACAGCGATTGCTCGACCAACGTGAATCTCGTCGACCAAGAGCACGTCGACCAAACAATCGACCAATCGACCTGGAGGGGGCATCATCAATAGTATTCATTTAGTTTGGCAGTTATAGAGAGTTGATTTAAGTTGTGGACGAGTGATGTCATTCATGACACAAATGACATCACTGGTCCACAACTTAACTCAAATCAACTCTCAATATCTTTCACACTAAATGAACGCCTGCAAAACGACTCACTGTTTTCTGATATACTACTGATGCAATGATACAAAGCTGGTGTTACTTTAATGTGGGTTTCTCAATTATTCCATTTCAGCATGTAAAGTTCTCTGACTCGTTATCCATAAGTCTGAAAGACTGTTTTTAATGACAGCGCTGGAGCGCCACTTCGGCTGCAATAAAGTGACAGTTGCAGTGGAGATGTCCCCGGGCAAACAGGAGTGACTAAAGTCACAGTTGCAGTGGAGATGTCCCCGGGCAGGAGTCAAACAGGAGTGACTAAAGTGACAGTTCCAGTGGAGATGTCCCCGGGCAAACAGCAGTGACTAAAGTGACAGTTGCAGTGGAAATGTCCCCGGGCAAACAGGAGTGACTAAAGTGACAGTTCCAGTGGAGATGTCCCCGGGCAAACAGGAGTGACTAAAGTGACAGTTCCAGTGGAGATGTCCCCGGGCAAACAGCAGTGACTAAAGTGACAGTTGCAGTGGAAATGTCCCCGGGCAAACAGCAGTGACTAAAGTGACAGTTGCAGTGGAGATGTCCCCGGGCAAACAGGAGTGACTAAAGTGACAGTTCCAGTGGAGATGTCCCCGGGCAAACAGGAGTGACTAAAGTCACAGTTGCAGTGGAGATGTCCCCGGGCAAACAGGAGTGACTAAAGTGACAGTTCCAGTGGAGATGTCCCCGGGCAAACAGGAGTGACTAAAGTGACAGTTCCAGTGGAGATGTCCCCGGGCAAACAGGAGTGACTAAAGTGACAGTTCCAGTGGAGATGTCCCCGGGCAAACAGGAGTGACTAAAGTGACAGTTCCAGTGGAGATGTCCCCGGGCAAACAGGAGTGACTAAAGTCACAGTTGCAGTGGAGATGTCCCCGGGCAGGAGTCAAACAGGAGTGACTAAAGTGACAGTTCCAGTGGAGATGTCCCCAGGCAAACAGGAGTGACTAAAGTGACAGTTACAGTGGAGATGTCCCCGGGCAAACAGGAGTGACTAAAGTGACAGTTGCAGTGTAAATGTCCCTGGGCAAACAGGAGTAACTAAAGTGACAGTTGCAGTGTAAATGTCCCCAGGCAAACAGGAGTGACTAAAGTGACAGTTGCAGTGGAGATGTCCCCGGGCAAACAGGAGTGACTAAAGTGACAGTTCCAGAGGAAATGTCCCCGGGCAAACAGGAGTGACTAAAGTGACAGTTCCAGAGGAAATGTCCCCGGGCAAACAGGAGTGACTAAAGTGACAGTTCCAGAGGAAATGTCCCCGGGCAAACAGGAGTGACTAAAGTGACAGTTCCAGAGGAAATGTCCCCGGGCAAACAGGAGTGACTAAAGTGACAGTTCCAGTGGAGATGTCCCCGGGCAAACAGGAGTGACTAAAGTGACAGTTCCAGTGGAAATGTCCCCGGGCAAACAGGAGTGACTAAAGTGACAGTTCCAGAGGAAATGTCCCCGGGCAAACAGGAGTGACTAAAGTGACAGTTCCAGTGGAGATGTCCCCGGGCAAACAGGAGTGACTAAAGTGACAGTTCCAGTGGAAATGTCCCCGGGCAAACAGGAGTGACTAAAGTGACAGTTCCAGTGGAAATGTCCCCGGGCAAACAGGAGTGACTAAAGTGACAGTTCCAGTGGAGATGTCCCCGGGCAAACAGGAGTGACTAAAGTGACAGTTCCAGTGGAGATGTCCCCGGGCAAACAGGAGTGACTAAAGTGACAGTTCCAGTGGAGATGTCCCCGGGCAAACAGGAGTGACTAAAGTGACAGTTGCAGTGTAAATGTCCCCAGGCAAACAGGAGTGACTAAAGTGACAGTTGCAGTGGAGATGTCCCCGGGCAAACAGGAGTGACTAAAGTGACAGTTCCAGAGGAAATGTCCCCGGGCAAACAGGAGTGACTAAAGTGACAGTTCCAGAGGAAATGTCCCCGGGCAAACAGGAGTGACTAAAGTGACAGTTCCAGAGGAAATGTCCCCGGGCAAACAGGAGTGACTAAAGTGACAGTTCCAGTGGAGATGTCCCCGGGCAAACAGGAGTGACTAAAGTGACAGTTCCAGTGGAAATGTCCCCGGGCAAACAGGAGTGACTAAAGTGACAGTTCCAGAGGAAATGTCCCCGGGCAAACAGGAGTGACTAAAGTGACAGTTCCAGTGGAGATGTCCCCGGGCAAACAGGAGTGACTAAAGTGACAGTTCCAGTGGAAATGTCCCCGGGCAAACAGGAGTGACTAAAGTGACAGTTCCAGTGGAGATGTCCCCGGGCAAACAGGAGTGACTAAAGTGACAGTTCCAGTGGAGATGTCCCTGGGCAAACAGGAGTGACTAAAGTGACAGTTCCAGTGGAGATGTCCCCGGGCAAACAGGAGTGACTAAAGTGACAGTTCCAATGGAGATGTCCCCGGGCAGGAGTCAAACAGGAGTGACTGAATGTCTGCTGTGCTCCATCACTGTTCATATTGCTGAAGGGAGCAAGCAGAAGGGACCAAAATATGAATGTATGGCCCTGCTGTGCTGTGCTGTGCTGTGCTGTGCTGTGCTGTGCTGTGCCATACTAGCACTGTCCCACTAAACTAAAACAACATCTCTTATCCTCTCTCTCTCTCTCTCTCTCTCTCTCTCTCTCTCTCTCTCTCTCTCTCTCTCTCTGTCTCTCTCTCTCTCTCTCTCTGTCTCTCTCTCTCTCTCTCTCTCCCTCCCACAGGTCATAATCTCCCTGGAAGAAGGAGAGAAAATAACATCTCTATGGCAACTGCCAGTCTAAAGGTGAGACGTCACGAGATGCACACATAGTAGGTAGGGTGTTATGAAATCCATTTTATTTTCCCCAAAATTCATTTCCGCCCCCATTTTAATTTTAATTTTGGGGTTAAGATCAATCTTTACTATTTATTTATTTATTTATTTATTTATTTATTTTGTTGTGAGGCGACGAGGTGACGGAAGACCAACAACCCCCCTCTCAAACCACCCCAATCAAAAACACAATCATTTCTCTCTGCCTATTTCACATTGATATACATCTACATTTGATTTTGATCATTTATTATGCCTACTTTCATCAATTTCAGGCCCTTTATGGAAAACTCTGCAATATCCCCTGTTTTACAGTTCATACAATTTCCATTACCAAATTCCATGATTCCGTCGACACATCCGAGTAAACACCGACCGACATGCCATCTCGCCTAAACACCTTGCGCGGTCCAGCCCCCCCCCCCCCCCCCTCCCAGTGCAGTGTTACTTCCCTGGTCCTCATGTATTTCAGTGAACCATGCAGAGGACAGCCAGGTCCCAGGGGAGGGGAACAGGGGAGGGGAGAAAAGAGAATGCCAGCAGGGGGAAACCGCTTCAGATGCAAATAGGAAAGTGTTTATGCGAGCAGTCACTGGAGGAAGAAGAGTGCATCCGCTGGAAATACGTTGCTTTAAGTGCGCAGGTATAGAGCGCAACAGTGACCGCCCACTTTTCACGATGGATCCCACACAGCACGCCCTGCGCCCGCCTACGCCACATTCAAGTGCCATGATTGGCCTGGAGCCAAGCCGATACGTCCCAGTCTTTCATTTTTGACAGCTCAGGCTCACACAGCACAAATCTCCCGCACACTCTGCAGCCGCGCGTCATCGCGATTTCATTAACCAACTGAATTCATCTTGATAGCGGACATTGAAATAAATTATGATCACGTACATTCCTTAATCAATATCGCTCGACTGTAGCCCAGGGGGTTCCCCAAGCCCCGGTCACCGGTGATTTGTCCGCCTAGTGGCCAATGTGCGACCGGCTCCTTTATAGATTACATTTTTGGAGAGGTGAGGCCAGAGATAATATATATCGTAAATACGTATTTATATGTATGG
>NC_139635.1:17820163-17850163 GCF_964638095.1 Poromitra crassiceps
GGAGTATTAACCTAACATACATGTCTTTGACAGGAGTATTAACCTAACATACATGTCTTTGACAGGAGTATTAACCTAACATACATGTCTTTGACAGGAGTATTAACCCTAACATACATGTCTTTGACAGGAGTATTAACCTAACATACATGTCTTTGACAGGAGTATTAACTCATTCACCGCCAATGACGTCTTTGACGTGTTATCAGAAATAGCCCTCCCCGCCAATGACGTGTTTGACGTGTTTTTGTTTTTATTACTGCAGGGCGTAGTTTAAACACTTCCCCAGCCTGTCACATGGTATCAGGTCCCTATCATCTAAGACAACACGTGAACAAACACATACCGCAGCTGTTGTTTTGAAATTGAGCAGGAGGAAAAGCAGAAAACTGGTAACGCTTCCTTGTGCAGACAGGAGAAACGCCATTGAAACGCGCCTCGGCGCGCTGCACGAGCTGGAGTCGCCTTCCTCTGTGCCAGCCGGGAGAAAGTAATCAAGAGATGTGTTTGATCATCGGAGGAATGAGGAAATGATCGATCAGTTTGCGAGGGCGGTGAGGACGTGTTGAATAGCCGAGGGGAAAACGGGAACGATCAGATAGCAGGGGATATGACAGGGAGACATGGACGAGGAAGGGTGCAAAATAAACACACAACAGCAAGGCACAAGGCAGAAGCGGGAGTCAGAGCAGCCCGCTGTCCTTTCTCAAGAGCTATTCAGTTGGTTCATGTAATCGCTGGGCTGCGTGCCCTCCAGTGTTGCTCCTGGCCAATCCCAGCGCCACAGGGCGTGGTTATTGCTTATCATATGTGGGGTTAGAAATCTAAAAGGGGGATCGTGTGTGTGTGTGTGTGTGTGTGTGTGTGTGTGTGTCTGTCTGTCTGTCTGTCTGTCTGTCTGTCTGTCTGTCGGTGTGTCTGTCTGTCTGTCTGTCTGTCTGTCTGTCTGTCTGTCTGTCTGTCTGTCTGTCTGCACACTCACTCACACCGAGTAAACTGTATTGTTGAATGTAAAAAAAAAGCACTTCATGTGTATATATATATATATATATTATTATTTTTTTGTCATTTGTGTCCTAACGAATAATATTTACATGTCTGATGTCAATACAGTTCAAAATAAAAGAATTGAGAGCGAGTTCTGCATGAGATTGTGTGCATAAATACATAAATGCCATTTTCTGCTATTTCTTTTCTCAGAGAGACATTTTGGGGGAAAACAGGGTGTATATAAATGGCTATAAGTAGAGTACAGAACATGCTAAAAGCTCACTTTTTTTTCCCTGGTGAACCCAGAGACGTACATCTTCATTTTGAGGTATTGCAAATCACTCTGGTGCTAATAGATAATTTACTGTGGGTCTTGAAAGATGACCAACAATTATGAAAATCTTTGGCCTGTGCTAAATATTGGCAGTCCTAAACTGGCGGTGAATGAGTTAACCTAACATACATGTCTTTGACAGGAGTATTAACCTAACATACATGTCTTTGACAGGAGTATTAACCTAACATACATGTCTTTGACAGGAGTATTAACCTAACATACATGTCTTTGACAGGAGTATTAACCTAACATACATGTCTTTGACAGGAGTATTAACCTAACATACATGTCTTTGACAGGAGTATTAACCCTAACATACATGTCTTTGACAGGAGTATTAACCTAACATACATGTCTTTGACAGGAGTATTAACCTAACATACATGTCTTTGACAGGAGTATTAACCTAACATACATGTCTTTGACAGGAGTATTAACCTAACATACATGTCTTTGACAGGAGTATTAACCTAACATACATGTCTTTGACAGGAGTATTAACCTAACATACATGTCTTTGACAGGGGTATTAACCTAACATACATGTCTTTGACAGGAGTATTAACCTAACATACATGTCTTTGACAGGAGTATTAACCTAACATACATGTCTTTGACAGGAGTATTAACCTAACATACATGTCTTTGACAGGAGTATTAACCCTAACATACATGTCTTTGACAGGAGTATTAACCTAACATACATGTCTTTGACAGGAGTATTAACCCTAACATACATGTCTTTGACAGGAGTATTAACCTAACATACATGTCTTTGACAGGAGTATTAACCTAACATACATGTCTTTGACAGGAGTATTAACCCTAACATACATGTCTTTGACAGGAGTGTTAACCCTAACATACATGTCTTTGACAGGAGTATTAACCTAACATACATGTCTTTGACAGGAGTATTAACCCTAACATACATGTCTTTGACAGGAGTATTAACCTAACATACATGTCTTTGACAGGAGTATTAACCTAACATACATGTCTTTGACAGGAGTATTAACCTAACATACATGTCTTTGACAGGAGTATTAACCTAACATACATGTCTTTGACAGGAGTATTAACCTAACATACATGTCTTTGACAGGAGTATTAACCCTAACATACATGTCTTTGACAGGAGTATTAACCTAACATACATGTCTTTGACAGGAGTATTAACCTAACATACATGTCTTTGACAGGAGTATTAATCTAACATACATGTCTTTGACAGGAGTATTAACCTAACATACATGTCTTTGACAGGAGTATTAACCTAACATACATGTCTTTGACAGGAGTATTAACCTAACATACATGTCTTTGACAGGAGTATTAACCTAACATACATGTCTTTGACAGGGGTATTAACCTAACATACATGTCTTTGACAGGAGTATTAACCTAACATACATGTCTTTGACAGGAGTATTAACCTAACATACATGTCTTTGACAGGAGTATTACCCTAACATACATGTCTTTGACAGGAGTATTAACCTAACATACATGTCTTTGACAGGAGTATTAACCTAACATACATGTCTTTGACAGGAGTATTAACCTAACATACATGTCTTTGACAGGAGTATTAACCCTAACATACATGTCTTTGACAGGAGTATTAACCTAACATACATGTCTTTGACAGGAGTATGAACCCTAACATACATGTCTTTGACAGGAGTATTAACCTAACATACATGTCTTTGACAGGAGTATAAACCTAACATACATGTCTTTGACAGGAGTATTAACCTAACATACATGTCTTTGACAGGAGTATTAACCTAACATACATGTCTTTGACAGGAGTATTAACCTAACATACATGTCTTTGACAGGAGTATTAACCTAACATACATGTCTTTGACAGGAGTATTAACCTAACATACATGTCTTTGACAGGAGTATTAACCTAACATACATGTCTTTGACAGGAGTATTAACCTAACATACATGTCTTTGACAGGAGTATTAACCTAACATACATGTCTTTGACAGGAGTATTAACCTAACATACATGTCTTTGACAGGAGTATTAACCTAACATACATGTCTTTGACAGGAGTATTAACCCTAACATACATGTCTTTGACAGGAGTATTAACCTAACATACATGTCTTTGACAGGAGTATTAACTCATTCACCGCCAATGACGTCTTTGACGTGTTATCAGAAATAGCCCTCCCCGCCAATGACGTGTTTGACGTGTTTTTGTTTTTATTACTGCAGGGCGTAGTTTAAACACTTCCCCAGCCTGTCACATGGTATCAGGTCCCTATCATCTAAGACAACACGTGAACAAACACATACCGCAGCTGTTGTTTTGAAATTGAGCAGGAGGAAAAGCAGAAAACTGGTAACGCTTCCTTGTGCAGACAGGAGAAACGCCATTGAAACGCGCCTCGGCGCGCTGCACGAGCTGGAGTCGCCTTCCTCTGTGCCAGCCGGGAGAAAGTAATCAAGAGATGTGTTTGATCATCGGAGGAATGAGGAAATGATCGATCAGTTTGCGAGGGCGGTGAGGACGTGTTGAATAGCCGAGGGGAAAACGGGAACGATCAGATAGCAGGGGATATGACAGGGAGACATGGACGAGGAAGGGTGCAAAATAAACACACAACAGCAAGGCACAAGGCAGAAGCGGGAGTCAGAGCAGCCCGCTGTCCTTTCTCAAGAGCTATTCAGTTGGTTCATGTAATCGCTGGGCTGCGTGCCCTCCAGTGTTGCTCCTGGCCAATCCCAGCGCCACAGGGCGTGGTTATTGCTTATCATATGTGGGGTTAGAAATCTAAAAGGGGGATCGTGTGTGTGTGTGTGTGTGTGTGTGTGTGTGTCTGTCTGTCTGTCTGTCTGTCTGTCTGTCTGTCTGTCTGTCGGTGTGTCTGTCTGTCTGTCTGTCTGTCTGTCTGTCTGTCTGTCTGTCTGTCTGTCTGTCTGCACACTCACTCACACCGAGTAAACTGTATTGTTGAATGTAAAAAAAAAGCACTTCATGTGTATATATATATATATATATTATTATTTTTTTGTCATTTGTGTCCTAACGAATAATATTTACATGTCTGATGTCAATACAGTTCAAAATAAAAGAATTGAGAGCGAGTTCTGCATGAGATTGTGTGCATAAATACATACATGCCATTTTCTGCTATTTCTTTTCTCAGAGAGACATTTTGGGGGAAAACAGGGTGTATATAAATGGCTATAAGTAGAGTACAGAACATGCTAAAAGCTCACTTTTTTTTCCCTGGTGAACCCAGAGACGTACATCTTCATTTTGAGGTATTGCAAATCACTCTGGTGCTAATAGATAATTTACTGTGGGTCTTGAAAGATGACCAACAATTATGAAAATCTTTGGCCTGTGCTAAATATTGGCAGTCCTAAACTGGCGGTGAATGAGTTAACCTAACATACATGTCTTTGACAGGAGTATTAACCTAACATACATGTCTTTGACAGGAGTATTAACCTAACATACATGTCTTTGACAGGAGTATTAACCTAACATACATGTCTTTGACAGGAGTATTAACCTAACATACATGTCTTTGACAGGAGTATTAACCTAACATACATGTCTTTGACAGGAGTATTAACCCTAACATACATGTCTTTGACAGGAGTATTAACCTAACATACATGTCTTTGACAGGAGTATTAACCTAGCATACATGTCTTTGACAGGAGTATTAACCTAACATACATGTCTTTGACAGGAGTATTAACCTAACATACATGTCTTTGACAGGAGTATTAACCTAACATACATGTCTTTGACAGGAGTATTAACCTAACATACATGTCTTTGACAGGGGTATTAACCTAACATACATGTCTTTGACAGGAGTATTAACCTAACATACATGTCTTTGACAGGAGTATTAACCTAACATACATGTCTTTGACAGGAGTATTACCCTAACATACATGTCTTTGACAGGAGTATTAACCTAACATACATGTCTTTGACAGGAGTATTAACCTAACATACATGTCTTTGACAGGAGTATTAACCTAACATACATGTCTTTGACAGGAGTATTAACCCTAACATACATGTCTTTGACAGGAGTATTAACCTAACATACATGTCTTTGACAGGAGTATTAACCCTAACATACATGTCTTTGACAGGAGTATTAACCTAACATACATGTCTTTGACAGGAGTATTAACCTAACATACATGTCTTTGACAGGAGTATTAACCCTAACATACATGTCTTTGACAGGAGTGTTAACCCTAACATACATGTCTTTGACAGGAGTATTAACCTAACATACATGTCTTTGACAGGAGTATTAACCCTAACATACATGTCTTTGACAGGAGTATTAACCTAACATACATGTCTTTGACAGGAGTATTAACCTAACATACATGTCTTTGACAGGAGTATTAACCTAACATACATGTCTTTGACAGGAGTATTAACCTAACATACATGTCTTTGACAGGAGTATTAACCTAACATACATGTCTTTGACAGGAGTATTAACCCTAACATACATGTCTTTGACAGGAGTATTAACCTAACATACATGTCTTTGACAGGAGTATTAACCTAACATACATGTCTTTGACAGGAGTATTAACCTAACATACATGTCTTTGACAGGAGTATTAACCTAACATACATGTCTTTGACAGGAGTATTAACCTAACATACATGTCTTTGACAGGAGTATTAACCTAACATACATGTCTTTGACAGGAGTATTAACCTAACATACATGTCTTTGACAGGGGTATTAACCTAACATACATGTCTTTGACAGGAGTATTAACCTAACATACATGTCTTTGACAGGAGTATTAACCTAACATACATGTCTTTGACAGGAGTATTACCCTAACATACATGTCTTTGACAGGAGTATTAACCTAACATACATGTCTTTGACAGGAGTATTAACCTAACATACATGTCTTTGACAGGAGTATTAACCTAACATACATGTCTTTGACAGGAGTATTAACCCTAACATACATGTCTTTGACAGGAGTATTAACCTAACATACATGTCTTTGACAGGAGTATTAACCCTAACATACATGTCTTTGACAGGAGTATTAACCTAACACACATGTCTTTGACAGGAGTATTAACCTAACATACATGTCTTTGACAGGAGTATTAACCCTAACATACATGTCTTTGACAGGAGTGTTAACCCTAACATACATGTCTTTGACAGGAGTATTAACCTAACATACATGTCTTTGACAGGAGTATTAACCTAACATACATGTCTTTGACAGGAGTATTAACCTAACATACATGTCTTTGACAGGAGTATTAACCTAACATACATGTCTTTGACAGGAGTATTAACCTAACATACATGTCTTTGACAGGAGTATTAACCTTAACATACATGTCTTTGACAGGAGTATTAACCTAACATACATGTCTTTGACAGGAGTATTAACCTAACATACATGTCTTTGACAGGAGTATTAACCTAACATACATGTCTTTGACAGGAGTATTAACCTAACATACATGTATTTGACAGGAGTATTAACCTAACATACATGTCTTTGACAGGAGTATTAACCTAACATACATGTCTTTGACAGGAGTATTAACCTTAACATACATGTCTTTGACAGGAGTATTAACCTAACATACATGTCTTTGACAGGAGTATTAACCTAACATACATGTCTTTGACAGGAGTATTAACCTAACATACATGTCTTTGACAGGAGTATTAACCCTAACATACATGTCTTTGACAGGAGTATTAACCTAACATACATGTCTTTGACAGGAGTATTAACCTTAACATACATGTCTTTGACAGGAGTATTAACCCTAACATACATGTCTTTGACAGGAGTATTAACCTAACATGCATGTATTTGACAGGAGTATTAACCTAACATACATGTATTTGACAGGAGTATTAACCTAACATACATGTCTTTGACATGAGTATTAACCCTAACATACATGTCTTTGACAGGAGTATTAACCTAACATACATGTCTTTGACAGGAGTATTAACCCTAACATACATGTCTTTGACAGGAGTGTTAACCCTAACATACATGTCTTTGACAGGAGTATTAACCCTAACATACATGTCTTTGACAGGAGTATTAACCTAACATACATGTCTTTGACAGGAGTATTAACCCTAACATACATGTCTTTGACAGGAGTGTTAACCCTAACATACATGTCTTTGACAGGAGTATTAACCTAACATACATGTCTTTGACAGGAGTATTAACCTAACATACATGTCTTTGACAGGAGTATTAACCTAACATACATGTCTTTGACAGGAGTATTAACCTAACATACATGTCTTTGACAGGAGTATTAACCTAACATACATGTCTTTGACAGGAGTATTAACCTTAACATACATGTCTTTGACAGGAGTATTAACCTTAACATACATGTCTTTGACAGGAGTATTAACCTAACATACATGTCTTTGACAGGAGTATTAACCTAACATACATGTCTTTGACAGGAGTATTAACCTAACATACATGTAAGACATGTATGTTAGGTTAATACTCCTGTCAAAGACATGTATGTTAGGTTAATACTCCTGTCAAAGACATGTATGTTAGGTTAACTCATTCACCGCCAGTTTAGGACTGCCAATATTTAGCACAGGCCAAAGATTTTCATAATTGTTGGTCATCTTTCAAGACCCACAGTAAATTATCTATTAGCACCAGAGTGATTTGCAATACCTCAAAATGAAGATGTACGTCTCTGGGTTCACCAGGGAAAAAAAAGTGAGCTTTTAGCATGTTCTGTACTCTACTTATAGCCATTTATATACACCCTGTTTTCCCCCAAAATGTCTCTCTGAGAAAAGAAATAGCAGAAAATGGCATTTATGTATTTATGCACACAATCTCATGCAGAACTCGCTCTCAATTCTTTTATTTTGAACTGTATTGACATCAGACATGTAAATATTATTCGTTAGGACACAAATGACAAAAAAATAATAATATATATATATATATATACACATGAAGTGCTTTTTTTTTACATTCAACAATACAGTTTACTCGGTGTGAGTGAGTGTGCAGACAGACAGACAGACAGACAGACAGACAGACAGACAGACAGACAGACACACCGACAGACAGACAGACAGACAGACAGACAGACACACACACACACACACACACACACACACACGATCCCCCTTTTAGATTTCTAACCCCACATATGATAAGCAATAACCACGCCCTGTGGCGCTGGGATTGGCCAGGAGCAACACTGGAGGGCACGCAGCCCAGCGATTACATGAACCAACTGAATAGCTCTTGAGAAAGGACAGCGGGCTGCTCTGACTCCCGCTTCTGCCTTGTGCCTTGCTGTTGTGTGTTTATTTTGCACCCTTCCTCGTCCATGTCTCCCTGTCATATCCCCTGCTATCTGATCGTTCCCGTTTTCCCCTCGGCTATTCAACACGTCCTCACCGCCCTCGCAAACTGATCGATCATTTCCTCATTCCTCCGATGATCAAACACATCTCTTGATTACTTTCTCCCGGCTGGCACAGAGGAAGGCGACTCCAGCTGGCGTGTATTAACCTAACATACATGTCTTTGACAGGAGTATTAACCTAACATACATGTATTTGACATGAGTATTAACCTAACATACATGTCTTTGACAGGAGTATTAACCTTAACATACATGTCTTTGACAGGAGTATTAACCTAACATACATGTCTTTGACAGGAGTATTAACCTAACATACATGTCTTTGACAGGAGTATTAACCTAACATACATGTCTTTGACAGGAGTATTAACCCTAACATACATGTCTTTGACAGGAGTATTAACCTAACATACATGTCTTTGACAGGAGTATTAACCTAACATACATGTCTTTGACAGGAGTATTAACCTTAACATACATGTCTTTGACAGGAGTATTAACCCTAACATACATGTCTTTGACAGGAGTATTAACCTAACATGCATGTCTTTGACAGGAGTATTAACCTAACATACATGTATTTGACAGGAGTATTAACCTAACATACATGTCTTTGACATGAGTATTAACCCTAACATACATGTCTTTGACAGGAGTATTAACCTAACATACATGTCTTTGACAGGAGTATTAACGCTAACATACATGTCTTTGACAGGAGTGTTAACCCTAACATACATGTCTTTGACAGGAGTATTAACCCTAACATACATGTCTTTGACAGGAGTATTAACCTAACATACATGTCTTTGACAGGAGTATTAACCCTAACATACATGTCTTTGACAGGAGTGTTAACCCTAACATACATGTCTTTGACAGGAGTATTAACCTAACATACATGTCTTTGACAGGAGTATTAACCTAACATACATGTCTTTGACAGGAGTATTAACCTAACATACATGTCTTTGACAGGAGTATTAACCTAACATACATGTCTTTGACAGGAGTATTAACCTAACATACATGTCTTTGACAGGAGTATTAACCTTAACATACATGTCTTTGACAGGAGTATTAACCTTAACATACATGTCTTTGACAGGAGTATTAACCTAACATACATGTCTTTGACAGGAGTATTAACCTAACATACATGTCTTTGACAGGAGTATTAACCTAACATACATGTCTTTGACAGGAGTATTAACCTAACATACATGTCTTTGACAGGAGTATTAACCTAACATACATGTCTTTGACAGGAGTATTAACCTTAACATACATGTCTTTGACAGTATTAACCTAACATACATGTCTTTGACAGGAGTATTAACCTAACATACATGTCTTTGACAGGAGTATTAACCCTAACATACATGTCTTTGACAGGAGTATTAACCCTAACATACATGTCTTTGACAGGAGTATTAACCTAACATACATGTCTTTGACAGGAGTATGAACCCTAACATACATGTCTTTGACAGGAGTATGAACCCTAACATACATGTCTTTGACAGGAGTATGAACCCTAACATACATGTCTTTGACAGGAGTATTAACCTAACATACATGTCTTTGACAGGAGTATTAACCTAACATACATGTCTTTGACAGGAGTATTAACCTAACATACATGTCTTTGACAGGAGTATTAACCTAACATACATGTCTTTGACAGGAGTATTAACCTAACATACATGTCTTTGACAGGAGTATTAACCTAACATACATGTCTTTGACAGGAGTATTAACCTAACATACATGTCTTTGACAGGAGTATTAACCTAACATACATGTCTTTGACAGGAGTATTAACCTAACATACATGTCTTTGACAGGAGTATTAACCTAACATACATGTCTTTGACAGGAGTATTAACCTAACATACATGTCTTTGACAGGAGTATTAACCTAACATACATGTCTTTGACAGGAGTATTAACCTAACATACATGTCTTTGACAGGAGTATTAACCTAACATACATGTCTTTGACAGGAGTATTAACCCTAACATACATGTCTTTGACAGGAGTATTAACCTAACATACATGTCTTTGACAGGAGTATTAACCCTAACATACATGTCTTTGACAGGAGTATTAACCTAACATACATGTCTTTGACAGGAGTATTAACCCTAACATACATGTCTTTGACAGGAGTATTAACCTAACATACATGTCTTTGACAGGAGTATTAACCCTAACATACATGTCTTTGACAGGAGTATTAACCTAACATACATGTCTTTGACAGGAGTATTAACCTTAACATACATGTCTTTGACAGGAGTATTAACCCTAACATACATGTCTTTGACAGGAGTATGAACCCTAACATACATGTCTTTGACAGGAGTATTAACCTAACATACATGTCTTTGACAGGAGTATTAACCTAACATACATGTCTTTGACAGGAGTATTAACCTTAACATACATGTCTTTGACAGGAGTATTAACCTAACATACATGTCTTTGACAGGAGTATGAACCCTAACATACATGTCTTTGACAGGAGTATGAACCCTAACATACATGTCTTTGACAGGAGTATTAACCTTAACATACATGTCTTTGACAGGAGTATTAACCTAACATACATGTCTTTGACAGGAGTATTAACCCTAACATACATGTCTTTGACAGGAGTATTAACCTTAACATACATGTCTTTGACAGGATTATTAACCTAACATACATGTCTTTGACAGGAGTATTAACCCTAACATACATGTCTTTGACAGGAGTATTAACCCTAACATACATGTCTTTGACAGGAGTATTAACCCTAACATACATGTCTTTGACAGGAGTATTAACCTTAACATACATGTCTTTGACAGGAGTATTAACCTAACATACATGTCTTTGACAGGAGTATTAACCTTAACATACATGTCTTTGACAGGAGTATTAACCTTAACATACATGTCTTTGACAGGAGTATTAACCTAACATACATGTCTTTGACAGAAGTATTAACCTTAACATACATGTCTTTGACAGGAGTATTAACCTTAACATACATGTCTTTGACAGGAGTATTAACCTTAACATACATGTCTTTGACAGGAGTATTAACCTAACATACATGTCTTTGACAGGAGTATTAACCTTAACATACATGTCTTTGACAGGAGTATTAACCTAACATACATGTCTTTGACAGGAGTATTAACCTTAACATACATGTCTTTGACAGGAGTATTAACCTAACATACATGTCTTTGACAGGAGTATTAACCTTAACATACATGTCTTTGACAGGAGTATTAACCTAACATACATGTCTTTGACAGGAGTATTAACCTAACATACATGTCTTTGACAGGAGTATGAACCCTAACATACATGTCTTTGACAGGAGTATGAACCCTAACATACATGTGTTTGACAGGAGTATTAACCTAACATACATGTCTTTGACAGGAGTATGAACCCTAACATACATGTCTTTGACAGGAGTATGAACCCTAACATACATGTCTTTGACAGGAGTATTAACCTAACATACATGTCTTTGACAGGAGTATTAACCTAACATACATGTATTTGACAGGAGTATTAACCTAACATACATGTCTTTGACAGGAGTATTAACCTAACATACATGTCTTTGACAGGAGTATGAACCCTAACATACATGTCTTTGACAGGAGTATGAACCCTAACATACATGTGTTTGACAGGAGTATGAACCCTAACATACATGTCTTTGACAGGAGTATTAACCTAACATACATGTCTTTGACAGGAGTATGAACCCTAACATACATGTCTTTGACAGGAGTATGAACCCTAACATACATGTCTTTGACAGGAGTATTAACCTAACATACATGTCTTTGACAGGAGTATTAACCTAACATACATGTCTTTGACAGGAGTATTAACCTAACATACATGTCTTTGACAGGAGTATGAACCCTAACATACATGTCTTTGACAGGAGTATGAACCCTAACATACATGTGTTTGACAGGAGTATGAACCCTAACATACATGTCTTTGACAGGAGTATTAACCTAACATACATGTCTTTGACAGGAGTATGAACCCTAACATACATGTCTTTGACAGGAGTATGAACCCTAACATACATGTCTTTGACAGGAGTATTAACCTAACATACATGTCTTTGACAGGAGTATTAACCTAACATACATGTCTTTGACAGGAGTATTAACCTAACATACATGTCTTTGACAGGAGTATTAACCTAACATACATGTCTTTGACAGGAGTATTAACCTAACATACATGTCTTTGACAGGAGTATTAACCTAACATACATGTCTTTGACAGGAGTATTAACCTAACATACATGTCTTTGACAGGAGTATTAACCTAACATACATGTCTTTGACAGGAGTATTAACCTAACATACATGTCTTTGACAGAAGTATTAACCTAACATACATGTCTTTGACAGGAGTATTAACCCTAACATACATGTCTTTGACAGAAGTATTAACCTAACATACATGTCTTTGACAGGAGTATTAACCCTAACATACATGTCTTTGACAGAAGTATTAACCTAACATACATGTCTTTGACAGGAGTATTAACCCTCACATACATGTCTTTGACAGGAGTATTAACCCTAACATACATGTCTTTGACAGGAGTATTAACCTAACATACATGTCTTTGACAGGAGTATTAACCTAACATACATGTCTTTGACAGAAGTATTAACCTAACATACATGTCTTTGACAGGAGTATTAACCCTAACATACATGTCTTTGACAGGAGTATTAACCTAACATGGATGTCTTTGACAGGAGTATTAACGTAACATACATGTCTTTGACAGGAGTATTAACCCTAACATACATGTCTTTGACAGGAGTATTAACCTAACATACATGTCTTTGACAGGAGTATTAACCCTCACATACATGTCTTTGACAGGAGTATTAACCCTAACATACATGTCTTTGACAGGAGTATTAACCTAACATACATGTCTTTGACAGGAGTATTAACCCTCACATACATGTCTTTGACAGGAGTATTAACCCTAACATACATGTCTTTGACAGGAGTATTAACCTAACATGCATGTCTTTGACAGGAGTATTAACCCTAACATACATGTCTTTGACAGGAGTATTAACCCTAACATACATGTCTTTGACAGGAGTATTAACCTAACATGGATGTCTTTGACAGGAGTATTAACGTAACATGCAGTACATGTCTTTGAGGAGATGCCTAGTTTCACAAAAACTGCCATAACTGAAGAACGCATTGCCCCATGCATGCTAACCAAACTTGTCATAGGTGTACAGGTACATTTTGTGAGTGTAATTTCATCTATAGGGGGCGCTATAGCAATATTTGAAATTTGAAAAGGCCATAACTCTGTGGTTGTAAATCATAGAAACACTATTGCTTGACTATCGTTTTCCTTGGGTCAAGCCACCTCTATCCATGGAGGGCCCGCCCAGGGCTGGTGACTGCGCCCGTTTTATTCGCATATGCGACTAAAAATAGAACAGTGCGAATTGTAAAATGCCTTTTGGGGCACGTGTGCGAGTACAGAATTCGACCTTCAATATATATATATATTTTTTCAGAGCGTTAAAAATCTGAACTGCATTAAAGTTGAGAGCCTGTGTGTCCCAGTTCACTTGAAGGTAACACAACATTGCCTTGAACCAATGGTGACTGGTGAAAAAAAGCACGTGATCTCTCGTCAACGGAAGCGGAGAGACAGACTGCAGACTCAGAGAGGTGATAGCTAGCCGGTGGTGATAGATAAAAAAATCCATTAAGCATTATTTTAGACGGGCGAATGTGGGAGAAAATGAAGCTTCAGTTTTGACTGTCGACAGTGACAACGAGGGGGCGGAGATGGAGGAAGAGGAGGAAGAAGACGGTGGTGAAGCCGAAGATGTAACGTTACCATTAGCTGAAGAAGCTAGCGCTAGCGGGACGGAACCCACCGCAGGCGCAGCAGATAACGTTAAACGCAAGAAGGCATACAAGTACAAGTTTAATATGGATGGGCAGAAAACATTTCCTTGGCTCATTTTCGAGGAGAACAAGATGTACTGCAAGTACTGCAGAGGGCAGAAACAAGCGGACAAGTCATTATTTGTTACAGGCAACCCTCACCTTAACTCATTCAGGGCCAATGACGTCTTTGACGTGTTATCAGGAATAGCCCAGAGGGCCAATGACGTCTTTGACGTGTTTTTGTTTTTATTACTGCAGGGCGTAGTTTAAACACTTCCCCAGCCTGTCACATGGTATCAGGTCCCTATCATCTAAGACAACACGTGAACAAACACATACCGCAGCTGTTGTTTTGAAATTGAGCAGGAGGAATATCAGAAAACGATAAGGAGCTTGCCTTGTGCAGACAGGAGAAACCCCATTGAAACGCCCCTCGCGCGCTGCAGGAGCTGGTCGCTTTCCTGTGTGCCAGCCTTCCTGTGTGCCAGCCGGAGAAAACCGGAGAAAGTAATCCACAGATGCGTTTGATCATCGGAGGAATGAGGAAATGATCGATCAGCAGTGATCAGAGGGCGGTGAGGACGTGTTGAATAGCCGAGGGGAAAACGGGAAGGATGCAGGGAGGATATGACAGGGGGAGACATGGACGAGCAGCACACGAACAGCTAGGCAGGCAGAAGCCCGCTGCCCGTTCTCAAGAGCTTCATGAAATCGCTGGGCTGCGTGCCCTCCAGTGTAGTGTCTCTGCTCCAGTGTTGCTCCTGGCCAATCCCGGCGCCACAGGGCGTGGTTATTGCTTATCCTATGTGGGGTTAGAAATCACGCAACGAAGGGGGATCGTGTGTGTGTGTGTGTGTGTGTGTGTGTGTCTGTGTGTGTGTCTGTCTGTCTGTCTGTCTGTCTGTCTGTCTGTCTGTCTGTCTGTCTGTCGGTGTGTCTGTCTGTCTGTCTCTCTGTCTGTCTGTCTGTGTGTCTGTCTGCACACTCACTCACACTGCTGTATTGTTGAATGTAAAAAAAAGCACTTCATGTGTATATATATATATATATATATATTTTTTTTTTTTTTCATTTGTCATAACGAATAGTATTTACATGTCTGATGTCAATACAGTTCAAAATAAAAGAATTGAGAGCGAGTTCTGCTTGAGAATGTGTATTTTACATAAATTGCATTTGCTCCTGTTTGTCATCTGAGAGAGAGACATTTTGGGTGAAAACAGGGTGTATATAAATGGATATAAGTAGAGTACAGAACATGCTAAAAGCTAACTTTTTTTTCCTGGTGAACCCAGAGACGTACATCTTCATTTTGAGGTATTGCAAATCACTCTGGTGCTAATAGATAATTTACTGTGGGTCTTGAAAGATGACCAACAATTATGAAAATCTTTGGTCTGTGCTAAATATTGGCAGTCCTAAACTGGCCCTGAATGAGTTAAACGTGATACCGTCCAGAAACACGCTAAATCCAACAAGCATGCCCTGTGCAGAGATGCATTCATAGCGGCACAATCCTGCTGATCCTAGTCCTGCTGTGGACCGCTGGCTGAGCTCCGAACGGGCCAGACGACCCGATTACAAAGACTGCTGGGGTGATATCCTTTCTGTCGATACAGACTGACTGAGCAGACTTATGTTTACATTTAGATCAAGTTTGTTAATTTGAAATTCAAGCACTTTGTTTAAAATAAATGTTTCTTCAAGGTCAAATAAGCTCAACTGTTGGAGTGATGTCCTTTTTGTCTAAACAGACTGATTGAGCAGAGTTATGTTTACATTTCGAACTAGTTCGTTTAAACTAGTTGGTTAATTTGAAATTCAAGCACTTTGTTAGGATTGATTATTTTATTTTATTTATTTTATTTGTATTCTGTCTGAACTCTTGTTCTACAGGTTTGTGAATTTAATTTGAGGAATGTAACTTGCCGTTTTGAAAATATACCTCAGTTGCACTGTTTTCGCTTTAAAACGTAGTGTTCTCATATTCAAATAAATGTTATTTTGTTTAAAAATGTCTCCTAATGTCCCTTTATTAAGGAGAAACGCATTATTTAATACATTTTTTATCATGCCCCTAAAATTATTTTTGTGCTCCTAGTTTTTTCAACTTAGGGGCACACGTGCTCCTTCTGAAAATGCTAAGTCACCAGCCCTGGGCCCGCCCATCTCCAACCTTGAGGTTTGCCGCCATTTCGCATTTTGTCCGAAACTACTTTTTCCGCTACAACATCTGTACAGTTCTGCACAAAACCTCTGTCACCGTTTTCACAAAAAAGGTCCCACTATAAACCATCACTCTGGATTGTTTACCTTTGAAAAATGCTTCTGACAGATTAAAGACAACACATTACATGATGTTGTTGACTGATGTTTTTTCTCGAAATGTGCACGCTTGTTGTTGTCCTTGTTAGGCGTAGCGGTGCCTGGCGGAGATCTGCACTCTTACTCAGTGCACTTTTCTAGTTTCATGAAAGGGTCCAGGTGGTGTAGCCATTGTTGATTTCTAAAGGATGAAGTACAATTCCAAAACAATAAGATGAGGAGGATGGATAAAGATGCTGGGAGTTTACTTCCAAACTAAGGATGCATCAGATGGTGACCTGACTGACAAGAAGGGTTCAGACGCAGCAAGATTCATTGCGAGAACGATGCATCATGTCCTCAGTCCTTCACACTATAGTCTATAATAGAATTAATATCCTGTCCTCACAGGCTCACACTATAGTCTATAATATTAGGGTTGGCACGATGGACGATGGCATCGACCATCGTGATTGGCCGACCCCCCATCGACCTCTGAGCCTTCTACATCGGATCATCGTGATTAATTATCTGTTCGAAGTAAATTAGTGCCATTTTAATAATAAAAAATACCAAGTCCACTCACCGTGACGCGTGGGGGACGCGCCGGCGGCATTAAACGAGCGCGCCCAGTTCAGACTCAGAGAAGCCTCCCCTCCCCCTCCTCCGCTCTACTGCTTCTCTGCACTGGGTGCGCTTGTTTAATGTCGCCGGGGCGTCCCCCGCGCACGAGAAGTCAGTTCTTTTGTTGTGAACACTTTTAAGACAAAGAAGAAACTTCACGTTCTTTCCTGTTTTCCACCCAAAGTGAGTACAAGTCTTCAACTGTGAATTTAACTCGCCTGTTTCCAAAGTGAAAGTTGAAGTTGATACAGCGCTAGCAATATTGAACGGCGCAAAACAAACGTTAACGTTACAGATCCTGACCAACAACTTGTGCGTGTCTGTGTTGAATTTAACTAGCTGGCAGAAAACTGACAGAATTACTGGCGGATATAATGTCAGATTCACGTGGGCTTTTGAACCTAATGAGAGAGTTGAGAGAGAAATACAGCAGTAGCAGCAGCTAGGCTACTGCTAGCTGTTACAGCAGTAGCTGCCGCTGCTGCTCACTGCTTGAGTGGCCTGGCTCTGTGCAGGAGTAGCCTGCCTGTCGGTCTCATGAAGAGCTCAGCTGTCCTGCTGTTAACGTGCATTGCAGCGGCGGATGGCATCAATGACGATGCCATCGTTAGGGTTGCCACCCGTCCCTTCAAATACGGAATTGTCCCGTATCTGACAGTTAAAAGATGCGTCCCGTTTTGAACCAATACGGGACGCTGTTTGTTCCGTATTTTCATCCCACCCGCATTGCGTGATGAAAACCCGCCCTATATACGTCTGGTTGAATATTACACGGTGCCTCCGTTCCTCAGATGGTTAGTCCGACAGCACATGAACGCAGCATAAGCGTCAGTCTGCCCTTCTGGTCTCTCTGATTGGCTCTGAACTGTCAGAGCCAATCAGAGCAGAGTAGGGGCGGGTCTTCTACTCAGAATGTAGTGGGAAGAAGATGGCTGAACCGGCTGCTGCTGATTCTGAATCTGAACATGATACTCCGCCTCGTCCTGCAAAACGAAAGCGTTTGCAGAAATATAGACGTGAATGGGGAACAAGCAAACACATGGCTGGACAGCGTGAGTGGACCTGAAAATGAATACAAAGCCAATTGCAAAGTATGTCGGCGGGTGTTTTCTGTGGCACATGGTGGCCTGGCCGACGTCAGACAACATGCCTCTGTTTGGAGAGCAACATTCCCGTAACGTCAGGACCCAGAAGAACCAAGCTGCAGTGACACAGTTCTTCATACCACAAGCATCTCCTGAGGCTGATACGGTAATGATAACTTTTGAATCCCTGATGAGACGTCATGTTCTGATCGATTAGATTTAATTTCCTATTATCTACTAGGAAAATGAATCACAGCACAAGGGACTGACTCCTGGTTTTGGCTGCTGAGGGGGGCGTGGCGCCGTTATGGATTGGCTGGCCTCTCTAGTAGGCATGATGTTATTGTTTGTTTACAGTCTATGGTTTATGTTGAGTTTTACAGTTTAATACATAAACATTTATTTATATATGTATCAATATAAATATAGTGTACAATGATAAGAAAATAAACAACGTTGATGTTATGTTAATGTTATATGATCAACTAATCTGGAAAATTGCATTTATTAACAGGATAAAGAAAAGTAAAAAAAAAAAAAAAAAGTGCTCAGAAAAAACATTTTATGTATTAATATGTTTTTCTCAGAGAGGAGCCCCAAATGGCCAAAATCTTCCGCCGCCGCCCTTCGGACGGCGGCATCCGTGGCCCTACTGCGAGGGGTGTTCCTTATTTCTCTGAATGAAGGGTGGCAACCCTAGCCATCGTTCAAAACGATGTTTCACTGTAAAACAATCGCGATGGATATTTTGGTGACATCGCACAACCCTACTATAATAGAATTAATAGCATGTCCTCACAGGCTCACACTATAGTCTATAATAGAATTAATATCATGTCCTCACAGGCTCACACTATAGTCTATAATAGAATTAATATCATATCCTCACAGGCTCACACTATAGTCTATAATAGAATTAATATCATATCCTCACAGGCTCACACTATAGTCTATAATAGAATTAATATCATATCCTCACAGGCTCACACTATAGTCTATAATAGAATTAATATCATGTCCTCACAGGCTCACACTATAATCTATAATAGAATTAATATCATATCCTCACAGGCTCACACTATAGTCTATAATAGAATTGATATGTCCTCACAGGCTCACACTATAGTCTATAATAGAATTGATATGTCCTCACAGGCTCACACTATAGTCTATAATAGAATTGATATGTCCTCACAGGCTCACACTATAGTCTATAATAGAATTAATATCATATCCTCACAGGCTCACACTATAGTCTATAATAGAATTGATATAATCTCCAGACTGGAAAACATCTGCAAACAGCTATGATGACGTGACCTCAGGCACTCGGCCCGCCTCAGACCATGAAAGCTGAGTTCTCTGTGCTCAGGTTCTGGAGAAGTCCCACTTTCGCAAGTTTGGGGGGAAAAAGCGATGGTGAAACTGCACCAAACATGCTGGAGATCGATGCACATTTAAAGCTATTCTCAGAGCAAAACCCTGTGTGCATCTGCCTGCCCGGGCCGGAGCGCGGCCGCTAAATCAAGAGCTCCACGCACAAGTTCAGTTTTCGAGCAGCGTAGACTCACTCGTCGGCAGTAATTAGCAGCAGGGCAACAGCGGACCGGGGAAAAGGGAAGGAGCGCTTGTTTTGCGTACGGCCGTGGATGGAAAGATCCTTCGAGAAAGGGCTGTAAAACAACAGATGGCTGAAGTCTTACGGAGGCGTGAGATCAAGACCAGATGTGACAGAGGGAGAGAGAGAAAGACTGAAACAAACAAACAAACAAATGAACACAGCAAGCTAGGGCTGTCACTTTTTATTCGAAATTCGAATTTAATTTCTAATGTGGGGGAGGAGGGGCATGTTCGAATTATTATTATAAAAAAAAAAAAAAAAAAAAAAAATTAACCAACTGCTGCTTGCTGGTAATGTTAATCCCATGTCAGAAAAAGTCTCCAGATTTGTCTTGTTAGTCTCTTCTGAGAAAGATTGTCTCCAGGGTCTGAAAAGTTGTCTCGAGTTGGATGCAGCCCAGTTTGTGAGGCAGTGTTGTGACTGTGAGCGTCCAAGCTAACACAGCAGTGGAGAGGAGCTGACTGACTGGACCATGAGGACAGCTGAGGAATTTTTTTTTATATTCTTTTAATATTTTATGTTATATTATATATATTTATACGATGTAACTGGCAGGCGCGGACTGCATAATCGGGCACGTCGGGCCGATGCCCGGTGGCCTGGCCTGCAAAAAAAAAAATGTAATTAACCAAAAAACTTTGAATATATTAGAACATTTTGCGGGCAATTCGAAGTTCGTTCGAACTTTATTTTGGGAAAAAGTGACAGCCCTACAGCAAGCTGGCAGATGGCATTATGCAGGAAGAGGCCAAGTTCACATGGTGCAGGTTGGAGACCAGACCACATTGGACTGGTGTAGCAATAAGATTCTCTTTTGTTGTTGGTGTTTTCACACACAGCTGCATCTAGACTGGTTTTTAGAAAGCAGCTGGCACACCCGCCTGAAAACCCGCCAGCTAGTTATTTATGTATCTTGTATATCTAAATGTGCTCAAGAATGATGGAAATCAGAAACTTCAAATTAAAATGCATAATTTTGATGACTTTTTCTCTCTCTTTCATTTCTCTGGGAAGGTGGTCCTCCTCTGGAAGGTGGTCCCCCTCTGGAAGGTGGTCCTCCTCTGGAAGGTGGTCCTCCTAGCAACTATTTTAACAATCAGAAGTGGACCTTAAGTTACAAAAGGTTGAGAACCCCTGCCATCCATGGCCTGTACACAAACACAAGACCGCTCAGTGATGTCACAAGTGTTATACGCCCAGATGGCTTTTTATTGAGTGCGTGTATTAGAATGCCACCTTTTTCTCCATATTTCTGGCCTGGGGGGACATGTTTCAATTTTTGCTTTTTGGGGGTATTTTCATAGGAATCTTGAGCCCAAAATGTTTTGTTTTCTTTACCTGCACCGTGCTCCTTAACGAGTAAAAAGTAATAATAAAAAATATGACATGATGGCATGTTAAAGTGATCATATGGATGATTTTCATTGAAATAAATGTCTAAAGTCACTATATATCCTCAAGTGAGTTAACACAATGGTGATTGAGTCCATTGATGAAAGCCCTTGCATCTCTCTGTATTGCAACATTAATGAGCTTGTGTCTGTGGTGACACTTTCCCCGCCCCCCAAACTAAAAATAAATAAATAAAAAAGATATCACAAGAGGCGCACGGTTCTTGACGTGTTTCGCCTCACCCAGCACAATTGTCCGGCAGGGAGGGGGTAGGCGCCTAGGCAGCGTAGGAACACGTTTGACTACCAGCGTTGCCAGATGCAGGTGATGGTTTCCCGTCCACAGACTGCCAGAACTCACACAAAACGGCGCAAGGGAAACGACCCAATCTGGCAACCCTGTCAACGTCCTACCAGAGTAATATAGAAGAGAGAGTGGGCCAACAGACGTCCAAAATGCGTGACTCACGTAGCGGGTTATAGCCAGGAAGGGCTCGCTATGTTTTAATCCATAAAATAAAGCTGATAATAAACAATTTGATTCTTTAAACATCTGACCCTTTCAAAAGTACATCACAAAATTGTCCATTCTGTTGCAACCCGACAGCGCTGCTTAATCCAAAAACTGGTCCATTGGAGTGAATGAGATGTCGCAACTCTTCTATGATATAGCTCTGCTAACTAACTACCGCAGACTAGTGTCCTCTAGAGAGAGAGTGGCGTCAGGGGAGGACCAAAATGCGAGACTCATTAGCCAATGAACAGCCAGGAATGGGTCTCGCGCTACTTTTGCATGCTAAAATAAAGCTGATAATGTACAATTTGATTCAAGGGATGAAAAACCCTTTCAATGTACAACACAAACTGTCTATTTTGCTGCAACTCGACAGTGTTGCTTTTTTTACTCGAGTTCCAGGACCTTACTTCCTGGAAAAAAACTGGTCCATTGGAGTGAATGGAGATGTCGGGACTCTTCTATCTACACGGCTCTGCCGCAGACCAACTTCTTCTTCTTTTGAGATGTGTGCGCGGTTGGCGTCCAAGCGTTGCATTACCGCCCCCCACTGGCCAACTTGAATGTATTAACACATTGACTGCCAGCCGTTTTTTTTTTGCTGTAGGTAGCTTCTGCCAGGCCGTTTTTTGAGGATTCTGGCTCATTTTACAAGAGCCGAGGATTCTTTTCTGCTTGGAGATTGTGAAAACAAAGTTCACAAAAGTACTAATAGAATGTGTGCTTTCTCTGTCTAAAAGAGTTAGTTTGTAGAGTTAGTAGTTATGTAGATATTAGCCGTTGAGTACAGCATGGTTTCAGCTGTCTGAGAGTGAAAGCTGAGATAATCGCAGTTTTGTGAAATTCAATCAAACAGGCAGAACAGTCACTTTAACCATTTATTTTTGGCATCAGTGAGAGATCAGACATCCAAACAATATAGTTCCGAACGCCCTCTCCTTCAACTCCTCCCTCCGTGGGCGTGTCTAGTGGCTTTCAGCCTGCGTTTGTCACAAGCGAGTGCTCTGCTGCTGCTGCTGCTGCGAGTTTGAGCAGCCTCCCTCCCTGGCAGCGAGTTTGAGCAGCCTCCCTCCCTGGCAGCGAGTTTGAGCAGCCTCCCTCCCTGGCAGCGAGTGTGGATAGGGCTCACTCGTCTCTTGGGTTTGAGAGCCCCGATGAAGCCCCGTGCGACTCTAGGCTTTATGCTGCCCACCCAGTCCATTTCTGGAACCCCCCACCGCAGCAGCGCGAAAGCGTCCCCGCCTACAGTATGAGAATGAGGCTCGTTCGTTTCTGGGTTTTCGGAATGCGTGCGATTCTGGCCTTTCTGCGGGCGTTTCAAAGTGTGTTTCACCCATAATATATTATGCAAATTTGCAATCCCCCGTGTGCTGCTGCTGGCGCGGCCCGAGAGCGGCGAGTCTGGTGACTGATGACTGTAAAATCGGCAAGCCATTTCCTTGAGAATGGAGGAAGCAGCCGCGGGAGGCGGCTGCTTTTGGTTGACTTTCTCTCTGTCGGGAGGGCACCGTCGCCACCTAGCCGGTCGGTAAAATAGATTATACACATTCAATACTTCCAATATCTCCATAGGAGACGCGGGGGGCATTGATCCACGTAGCACCGTCAAAAAAATATATATATATTTTTTGACGACTCAACTCGTCGTTGGCAGTGAACGTGTTAAGAAGAAGAAGAAAAAAAACCTCACGCCACACATTCACCACTGTGTGGATCTCATCTGCAATTACTGCTCATGGCCGTAGGTGTTGTCAGAGACAAGAAAACTGAAATCTTCCGTATTATCATTTTAACAATTCATATTGGAACAGCTTTGAAAACAGTTTTGAACTTAGATCAAAGATATCGAGGTCCTCATTCAGCGATTCAACATAATATTTGAGTCTGAGGAGAGACAAGAGCAGGTGCGGCCATCGTCGGGATGGGTCCAGCAGGGGGCGCACATCGTTTCCTTCAGGAGTAGCATTAGACCCCGAGCTGCTTCACTGAGGCTATAGCTAACGTTAGCTCTTAACGGGAATTTACATTGCCGTTCGCTTGCCAGCATTAGCTACGAAACGGCCGGCTCATTTTGCTGGTCTTTACTCGTCTTATCCTGGTTATAGCATCAGAGAGAGACTGCTCAAACAAAGCTCAGAAACCTCCAAAACGCGCACACAAAACCACCCCAGGCAAATGCACGTCTATGGAAACAATCTGGTAACACCGAGTCTTGGGCGTGTGCTACCTAGAAAGAATAATCAATATCAGAAGGTTGAGATCTGTGATGTCATCATCGATCATTGTGATGTCACTATCTATCCACTGCAGCACCAGGTACCCTCGCAATTATGGGCCCCTTGGCAACTGCCAAGGCACCTGAATGGAACCTTTCTAACACACACACACACACACACACACACACACACACACACACACACACACACACACACACACACCCAGAGATGCTCACAAGTAGGGATGCAACGGTATGAGTTTTTGACGGTATGATAACCTTGGACAAAAATACCACAGTTTCACGGTATCGCGGTATTGCGGACCATTAGTGTTTTTAGTTTACAATAGAGGGAATGTACGTGACGTCACGGGTACGTGACAGTCAGTGCGGGTACGCCCACTCAGCTGCAGTGAGTGTCAAAACGTCTAAACAAGCCAGGTGGTGCCGCTGGGTCACGGTGTTTAGCGTTCAGCTTCCGCGAGAAAACAACGAAAATGGGAAAGTGCTGTTGTGCCATTGACTGTAAAAATAGATTCAACAAGGCGTCGGAGGTATCTTTTTACAGGCTGCCGAAAGCTAATGAAACGGTCCCGGTCTTCTCTGCAGCTATCCAGGGTTTCAATGAGGGCTCATTCATTCTCTGGCTGTGTTTTACCTGCACACATATATAACGTTACATGAGTGACAGTGTTCACTATGATTGAACAAAGCTAGCGTGTGTTAGTGACAGCGTATGCTATATTTTTCTTAATAAAAGTTGTAATAAAATAAATATGTACCTCTCCACATACAACCAGAATATCCATTGCTGTCCTCGTTACTTTAATGTCGCCAACAAATCCAGCCTTGAAGTACGACCACGCGTCCAGGCTCTTGTATGCTTTCATGCTTTGGTTTGTGTATTTCCCCGGCGTCGATATTAAGTACATATAAATGTCAGGAAACCCTATTCCTGGCCACATGTCTACGTCCATGGACCACTGGTTCTTTGGCAAGCTGTAAGGGTCACATTCGAGTCCAACTGCCTTTAATTTAAGCAGATAATCGTTTATATTAGCCGTGGTTTCGCTACTACCCCTGGCGGAAGCCACGTTTGTTTTGGAAATTTGACACTCAGTGCTGCTCAGTCCGGCTGAGGGGGCGTGTTCGGGAGGGGGCGTGGTGTCGGTGCATTCCCTCTATAGCCGAAATATTCCCATACAGCCGACGTCATCTTTTTAGATGGGGGAAAGTTCAGGGTGGTCCTTGCGGCTCCTCTCTACTGTGCTCTAGTCTAGGTAGGCATGCAGCCAGGGGGAGGGGGCAGCTCCTCTCTACTGTGCTATAGTCTAGGTAGGCATGCAGCCAGGGGGAGGGGCCAACTCCTCTCTGCTGTGCTCTAGTCTAGGTAGGCATGCAGCCAGGGGGAGGGGCCAGCTCCTCTCTACTGTGCTATAGTCTAGGTAGGCATGCAGCCAGGGGGAGGGGGCAGCTCCTCTCTACTGTGCTCTAGTCTAGGTAGGCATGAAGCCAGGGGGAGGGGCCAGCTCCTCTCTACTGTGCTCTAGTCTAGGTAGGCATGCAGCCAGGGGGAGGGGCCAGCTCCTCTCTACTGTGCTCTAGTCTAGGTAGGCATGCAGCCAGGGGGAGGGGCCAGCTCCTCTCTACTGTGCTCTAGTCTAGGTAGGCATACAGCCAGGGGGAGGGGCCAGCTCCTCTCTACTGTGCTCTAGTCTAGGTAGGCATACAGCCAGGGGAGGGGCCAGCTCCTCTACTGTGCTCTAGTCTAGGTAGGCATACAGCCAGGGGAGGGGCCAGCTCCTCTCTACTGTGCTCTAGTCTAGGTAGGCATACAGCCAGGGGGAGGGGCCAGCTCCTCTCTACTGTGCTCTAGTCTAGGTAGGCATGCAGCCAGGGGGAGGGGCCAGCTCCTCTCTACTGTGCTCTAGTCTAGGTAGGCATGCAGCCAGGTGGAGGGGGCAGCTCCTCTCTACTGTGCTCTAGTCTAGGTAGGCATGCAGCCAGGGGGAGGGGCCAGCTCCTCTCTACTGTGCTCTAGTCTAGGTAGGCATGCAGCCAGGGGGAGGGGCCAGCTCCTCTCTACTGTGCTCTAGTCTAGGTAGGCATGCAGTCAGGGGGAGGGGCCAGCTCCTCTCTACTGTGCTCTAGTCTAGGTAGGCATGCAGCCAGGGGGAGGGGCTAGCTCCTCTCTACTGTGCTCTAGTCTAGGTAGGCATACAGCCAGGGGGAAGGGCCAGCTCCTCTCTGCTGTGCTCTAGTCTAGGTAGGCATGCAGCCAGGGGGAGGGGCCAGCTCCTCTCTACTGTGCTCTAGTCTAGGTAGGCATGCAGCCAGGGGGAGGGGCCGCGTAAGCTGCACTCTGCAATCGACCTGGGCACTTTGTTTTGGGGAAACAGTTGATACCGTGGGGAAGGTATGACGGCAAATTTGAGTGGTTTTGATACCGTGACGTTTTCAAACCGTGGTATACCTTCAAACGGTATACCGCTGCATCCCTAGTCACAAGCCATTTTTTGCAAGTTCAAGTCAAGTCTTAAGTCCGTATGGATGAGCGTTCTATCTATCTATCTGTTCCATGCCATCCAGTCTGCTTAGAACACTGCATAGCTCAAACTAAGGAATTCAAAGCATGAACTGTATTATCCTCACTCCTTTATCTATTAGAAGACAGTAGCAGCAATGATTAGAGATGACATTAGTCTTTATCTATTAGAAGACAGTAGCAGCAATGATTACAGATGATATTAGTATATATATATATATATATATATATATATATATATATATATATATATATATATATATATTAGTAGATATTTCCTTCATTGTAATGCACCAAACAAAGAAAAAAATATAATAAAGAAAAACAAAGATTCCCAAACCATCATGTCCAAGTTAAGTCTCAAGCCTTTGAGGACGAGTCTCAAGTCAAGTCTCAAGTCACTGTGTGCGACTTAAGTGCGACTCAAGTCCAAGTCCCCATCTCTGACACACACACACACACACACACACACACACACACACACACACACACAATTTGAAAAACAAGCAGCATGATGGACCCCCCCATCCCCAAAAAAAAAAAAAAAAAAAACAACAACAATAACAATAACAACAATGAAATAAAATAAAAAATAGGTCAAAGTCTGCGTCGTTGCGACGCCGTGCATCACGTCACGCATCACCGCCAGGATGTAAATAATGCAACAGGGGGCATCTCTGACCCTGTTTCCCTCTTGTTGACATGGGAGCAGCTCTGGATTACTGATGAGAGGAAGTGTGTCACCTTTCTCCACCCCCCTCCGCCTTCTCCACCAATCCCATCACTGCATTCTCTCTCAACTCTCCGCCTTCTCCACCAATCCCATCACTGCATTCTCTCTCAACTCTCCGCCTTCTCCACCAATCCCATCACTGCATTCTCTCTCAACTCTCAGCTGCTAAAAGCTCTTTCTTTCTCCGCTGACCACCCCCCCCCCCCCCCCGCTCCCCTCCCCCCCCTGGCCGTACATGGCATTGCACGCAGGCTCCAGTAGGCTGCATGAGAAGCAGGAGGGAAAACATTGCTCACACACACACACACACACACACACAGGCAGGCAGGCAGCTGAAAGCTGAAACCCGACACGCTGCTGCTGGTATTCTCTCCCGGCCTGAGAGTATTCGTCTGCAACAATGTGACATATCAAATCTAATGGCCAAATCTACAGCCAAGAACACTGCAGGCCTCTTCCAGCTCCGTGTGTCTTCAGAAGAAACAGGAGAAAACACACTGGCTTCCTATGCTGGTGTTATGTCAAATCTGGACTATAATACAAGCATTTATACCACCAACGGCTGCATCACTGTCATATGAACTGTGTGTAGCAGCCTCTCAGCTGGTTACTAAGTGCAGCAGGCAGTGTTAGCAGCCTCTCAGCTGGTTACTCAGTGCAGCAGGCAGTGTAGGCTCCAGTGAGGTGGTACAATATTTGACAATGAAAGACACTTTGACAATACTTTCTCAATGGCATCTCTATGCACAAATGACTTGGATACTCGTGTGTGTCACTGGCGCCGGAACAAGGGGGACATGGGGACATTTTGTCCCCCTTAAAATTTGGTCCCCCTAAATTTTTTTTTTTTTTTTTTTTTTATAAATCTGAGGGGGCAACTGCTCCTGACGCTTAGAGCCCACTTTACACTGTTTACACAGCCTGTGATGCTTGTTAAAGCCGTGATCGTTGTGGGATTATTACACCTGAGACAGACAGACCCAGGGATCAAGTTACAGAGAGCCCACTTTACACTGTTTACACAGCATGTGACACGTGTTAAAGCCGTGATCATTGTGGGATTATTACACCTGAGAGACAGACAGACCTGGACTCTGTACTGCACTCACTGTCACTGTCATGGCTGCTGCTATAATCATATATGGTTATTGTTATTTTATTTTTGTGTTGAGATGATAAGTTTTGCACTGTGTTTCGAAGTGATAATAATAATAATAATAAGTTCAGTGTTGCTGTCTGTTGTAGTGTAATTATAAAATGACCTAAAGGGAGAGCAGGTCACCAAGTGAGTGAGAAAAGGAAAAATACTGAATAATTACATCACTATCCTAATGTTCATTTAAAATGAGATATTCATCTAAATATGGCTAAAAATCATCCAAACGTCCATAAAAATGTAAATTTTTCGTCTGCGCCCTTATGGGACGCAGAAAAGACGCAGAAAAAAAAAAAAAAAAAAATTGTCCCCCTTATTGCAAACTCGTTCCGGCGCCACTGGTGTGTGTGTGTGTGTGTGTGTGTGTGTGTGTGTGTGTGTGACCTTATGGTGCTGTGGTATATCTCTATAGTATTCTAATAGGAATAGGCTATTGTATAAATACTAGCCTATAGGATATTATTATTATAAGATAGGGCTATCCCTATTTCATCTCTATAATATTCCTATTAGAATATGATATAGATCAGGGCTATCCATAGTGTCTGTTTATCTCCTATGGTATGCCTATAATATTTCTATTGTCTTCTTATTATAGAGATGTATAGTGTTATGTGGTTCCTGGTGGAAAGTTTCTAGTGATCTTTATGGCATTTCATCTCCTATCACGTTCCTCTAGTTTTCAGAGACATTTGAGTCTACTATAGGATGTTTATCCAGGGCAGGGATACATTTGAGTCTACTATAGGATGTTTATCCAGGGCACAGATACATTTGAGTCTACTATAGGATGTGTATCCAGGGCACAGATACATTTGAGTCTACTATAGGATGTTTATCCAGGGCACAGATACATTTGAGTCTACCATAGGATGTTTACCCAGGGCACAGAGACATTTGAGTCTACTATAGGATGTTATCCAGGGCACAGATACATTTGAGTCTACTATAGGATGTTTATCCAGGGCACAGATACATTTGAGTCTACTATAGGATGTGTATCCAGGGCACAGATACATTTGAGTCTACTATAGGATGTTTATCCAGGGCACAGATACAT
>NC_139635.1:17852663-17987663 GCF_964638095.1 Poromitra crassiceps
TTTATTCAGTTTTAACCATCAATATTTGCTCCTTTTCTCATTAGGGGAAATATTTATTTATTTTGAAATGTTTGTGAATGAGTTGCGCTGTTGTGGTTATTAGCTTAGTCTTGCTTCACCCAAAATGTTATTCACATAAAAGGACTATATATATCCACAATGCTATTTTAGAGAACTGCATCTTGACCTGGAGACATCAAATGGAATTCAGTGTTTTGCTACAGTATAACCTGTGATAGTGGTGGTGAAAACTACCAGCTCACTGACACAGCTCAACGTGATTAAGGGATGGTTAACATTGCAATGCTAACGTTAGCTGCCTGGTACAAGTAGCCAACTATCTTGTTATGCAAACTATGTCTATAATAACCAACAACATTTCATTTTCACATGTTTGAAAAGGGGATTGATGCTCTAATTAGTCTAATACCAATGACTGCCATGAATTTTGCACCAATTTTTTTTTATAATAATAATCTCAGATTCAATAGGCATGATGCCTCTGTGGTGGGGGGCAGATATACCAGACCTTACTCCAGATTTTGACTGGGATAGCATGTGAGAGACAGTAAAGCAGACATCCAGAAACCCCAACCACCAACAACTATTTAAATGTTGGCATATGCTATTTGCACGTGGGTGTAAATAGCTCAAGTAGCTAGCATTTACACCCCAATTATTTTAAATATATGGTAACTAAATGTTTCTAGAGCAGAGGGCCTAAAGTGTATTTCACTAACACAGATCACACCATGGTTAGAATGAATATATGTTTATTGATAAGTGAGTGTGGTGCGATTGCTCGGAGACTCTTCCAGCACACGGCACGGCCGTGTCCGGAACCAGGATTGCTTGGAGACTCATCTAGTACGCGGCACGGCCGTGTCAGGAACCAGGAACCCGGGGGTTGAGACTCTGAGTGGGGGTACGTCTCTGGGCGTAGCCTGCTAGGTCCTGCGCCCGGGCGTAGCCTGCTAGGTCCTGCGCCCGGGATGAAGACCGCATCCTGGGTGGGAGCCCGCTGGGCTCGGTGTCCCAGGATAACGTGCGATCTCCACCTACCCCCAAAAGAGCTTCAACACAGCAGGAGATGGGCTCGTCGGATGTCGTCGAGGTCGTCGCGGATGTAGCTGTGGTATGCTTGGGAGGACCAACGACCCAAGGTTTGGACCGTGTGCTCGGAGAGGCCCTTGCTGGATGCGGTCGTGGCCGCGCCGATGCGGAACGAATGGCCGGAATACAGCTCCGGGGAGATGCCCGACTTGAGGAGGATTTTGCGAAGGTGAAGGTGGAACCAGAACCGAGTGGCGACGCCGCCTGTCTCGGTGGTGAAAAGGGGATCTTGGGGAGAGGAGTGTTGCGCCCGTCTGCTGAGGACGTAGTTCATGATAGGGTCGTACGGGCTCAGGAACGTGTTTAAACGAAATAGAAATATGGGATGTGTGAGTCCGGTTTGGTCGGTCTTGCTTCTTTTAAGGTTGAAGCGCAGGGTGTCCGGGGCATGGACGGAGATGTCGGAGAGACTGGCGTGTCGTGCGGGGTCGTAAGACGAGGTGTCGGACGTGAATTCGGAGCATCGCAGGAAGCCGAAGAAGGCCAGCAGGAACATAGACTCCAGTGTGGAGTCGATGGCGGGGGTAGAGTACCCTGCTCGGAGGGTTTGGATGCACCGAATGAGGAGTTCGGACGTTAGAGGGAGGCGTTTAGGTGGAAGCTTGGGTTCGTTTTTACGGAGTCCTTTCAGGAGCATGGTGACGTGAGAGTGAGACATGGAGGGGGCTGGCGCTCCGGTGAGCAGCTTGATGAAGAAGTGGATGCCACTGAGGTAGACTTGGATAGTGGACGTCCTGATCCTGAGTTCGGAATGGGCGTAGGTGATGTAGCTGGTGATGGTTAAGACGTCGATGGAAGGAAATGAGAGGTGGTGTGCCGTATGGAAGGATTTGAAGGCGCACCAGCCGGTGTAGTATGATGACAGGGTTTTGGGGGCTAGACTGTTCAGGATGGTCTGTTGGGTGGTTGCGACCAGATGAAAGGAGCCGGGGGTTTAGGGATGAATGGTTGCCGAAAACGGAGGGACCGGAGTTGGATGGGGTTCTGATGCTGGCGCCAAGGCTCTGAATTTCTGGAATGAGAAACGTGAAAGAGCGTCAGCTATGGCATTTTGATGTCCGGGAATGTGAGCTGCGCGGATGATGAATTGGTGGTTGGCTGCGGTCAATGTGAGCCGGCGGATGAATTGCATGATGTGTAATGACTGAGAGCGACCCTTATTGATGATGTCGACTGTGGATTGGTTGTCTGAATGGATGAGGATGACCTTAGTGGACCATTCTTGACCCCAAAGGAGTGCTGCGACCACCACCGGGTACAGCTCGAAGAGCGCGGAGGACGGGTCGAGGAGCTGGATCTCCTGTGGCCAGGTGGACGCGAACCACCGGCCGCCGTAGTAGCCGCCGAAGCCGACCGAGGGGGCGGCGTCCGTGAATAGCTGGATGTCCTCTGGCCGGGAGATGGCATCCTCGTAGAAAAACGAGATCCCGTTCCACGTGGAGAGGAAGTCGCGCCATAGTGCCAACTCCAGCCTGCAGCCTTCGTTGAGGGAGATGTGGCCGTGGAGGGATGGAATGGAGGCGGCCAGGGATAGCAGGTGGGAGATGAAAGAACGGCCCTGGGGGATGATGCGCATGGCGAAGACCAGGTGCCCGAGCAGGGAAAGGAGCTGGCGCTTGGTGCAGCGCTGGGCGAGGAGGTGGTTGGTGATATAAAGAGAAATGCGGTGGAACTTCTCGGCCGGGAGGGAAGCTTGAAAGGTGACTGAGTCCAAGGTGATCCCCAGGAACTGAAGGGACGTGCTGGGCCCTTCAGTTTTCTCCACGGACAGGGGGACCCCGAGCTGCTGGAAAGCGGACTTCAGGAGCGAGAGGTCACGTGCCGGGGGCGCCGACGGAGGCGTCACTGTTAAGAAATCGTCCAACAGATGGACGACGTATGGGAGCCCGTACTCGTTTGCCAGAACCCAGCAGAGTGCCTCTGAGAGAGAATTGAATATTTTCGGGCTGCTTTTACACCCGAAGGTGAGGCGGACGGCAAAATAGAACGAGCCCTTCCACTGCACGCCGAAAAACCTCCAAAAGTCCGGACGTATCGGGAGGACCTTGAAAGCGCTGACTATGTCAGCCTTGGCGAGCCATGCGCCGCGGCCGGCAAGGCGGATGAGGTTGATGGCTTGATTTATGGTGGCGTATGTCATGGAGAAGTCGGGACTGGGGATGAGGCTGTTGATGCTGGGGGTGTACAGTAGGAGCCGTGAGGAGAGGACAGATCAATGATGAGCCGTTTTCTGCCGGAGTATTTTCTAGTGGCGATCCCTATGGGGCTGATGCGGTAGACGGTGAAGGGGGGCTCGGGGAGAGGGCCCATCATGAACCCGTCCGCCACCTCCTTGGCCAGGAGCTGGTCGACGGCGTCCGGGTCATTTTGGGCGGACTGGAGGTTATGACAAGTGAAGGGTGTGTCGGGGGACGCGATGGCGCCCGGGTGGAACCCGAAGGTGAACCCATCCACGAGGAAGCGGACAAACTCGGGATCCGGGTGGTGTCTCAGGGCGTGCCCCAGGGCGCCGATGTTAACGGGCGTCCCGAGGTAGCGGCCGAGTCATGTGGCGTGGGTGGTGGGGCCATGGGGGCAAGCGACCCTGGAGTGGGCGCCGCCGCAGAAAGAGCACGTATGGAGGAACCGGCAGCCGGCCGTGCTGCAGCCCTTGTCGTTGAAGTTGTTGCAAATGAGCCGTTTTCCCTGATATAAGTTTAGCCTTCCGCGCCTGTCGCGCTCGCCTGTAACCTGGCCCGTCTGTTGCCTGGGAGTGATGGAGGGTGGAGGGGCGCCATCCAGCCGTGCGAAGACGGAGGGACCGGGGCCGATCGGGCCCGCAACCGGCGAGCGGTGCTGCGGCGCTTGGCGTGGCTGCTGGTCCATGATGCAGATGGTAGCTGGGTGGGCGGGCGCTCCACAAGACTCGCAGTTGAGGGAGACGCGAGCCGCAAATACACGGCAATAAATCTCCGTATCAATCGCGCCCCAGTAGGTGGCCTGGTTGTGCTGCTGCACGCGGCCCGCCGCCTGGGAAGCAAACAGCACGTGGTACTGGTAGAACCCGTTGCCGAAGCGCAGGGCTAGGTCCAGGACGATTGATAGGTAATCGTCTAACTCTGCTCTGCGCCCGGGGTAGGCGACGCAGAGGACGTCCCGGTACAGGGAGAAAGTGTACGCAAATTCCCCCACCGTAAGCTCCCTGGAGCGGCCAGCCCTGGTCAGCCTAGGCTGGATCCCTCCGAGGACCGTGGCGAGCTGCTGGGTGAGGGAAACGTCGGGTGTGGCTGGGTGGAGCAGTGCGGACAAGTCAACGTAGCTACCTGCCAGGATCTGCTGCCTGATTGAAGGCGGCACGGGGCTAGGTGCGGCCTGGTGGGGCTGGACGGCGGGAGCCACCGTAGCCAAGGTGTAGACTGAGGAACTGGGAAGGGGAGGGGCAGACAAGGGAAAAACAACATAGGGGTGATGGGGAAGGGGAGGAGGGGGGGGGGGAAGAAGGAAGGCCGCTGGCGCTGAAGGAAGAGACTGCGAGGGGAGGGGAGAAGAGGATGCGTGTGCGCGGGAGTCTATGGGTGCGCCCCCGCGCGCTGCGGCTGGAGGGCGGAAAGGAGGTTGAGCAGGAGGAGGGAAGGGGAGGCTGCGACCGAGGTGACATTAGCCTGCTGGCTGTGGCCACAGTGGCGTGAGCCTGAAGGGAAGGGAGGGGGGAGGGAAGGGGAGGCTGTGGCCGTGGTGGCGTGAGCCTGCTGGCTGTGGCCACGGTGCCATGAGCCTGAAGGGAAGGGAGGGGGGAGGGAAGGGGAGGCTGTGGCCGCGGTGCCATGAGCCTGAAGGGAAGGGAGGGGGGAGGGAAGGGGAGGCTGTGGCCGCGGTGGCGTGAGCCTGCTGGGAAAGGAGGGGAGGCGGGATCGATACCTTGGGTGCCTGCTGCTGCGGCGCCGAGGAGGTGTATAGGCCGTACAAAGTTGCCTTGTTGTCCGCCCGACGGAAGTGGACCCCTCGGCTTCGGAGCTCCTGCTGGAGGCGGGGGATGGTCCAACGCAGGTTGGGAGGTGGGCGGCGGCCCGGAGGAGCATCGCGTGACGAGGCGCGGCTGTCGTCGTTGCCCCGTTCCCCGTGAGGACTCCTGGAGCGGCGAAAGCGGGGAGCTGGGTCGCGGTGCGGGGAGCGGCCCCTGGGGCTCCGCGACGATCGGGAACGCTGGCCGGAATCGGGGGAAAGCTGGCTGGATACTGGGCGCACCCGGAGCAGCGCGCCCGGGAGAGCGTGTATCTCCGAGCGCACTCGGCTGGACTGGCTCTGTCCCGACGAGGGCAAGCTGCGCTGAGACTCGGGTGACTCGGGAATTGGATCGGGAAACAGATCCTCGTCCGACAACCCTATGAATAACTCGTCTCGGTTTGCCATGCTTGGCGAAACGCGCGAGCGGCCAGGTAAGAGAAAAAAAAAAAAACGCGAGCCGATCTGAACTAATACTTTTCCTGCTATTCTTCTCTCTCTTTTCTCTTTCTTCAGTGATAATTTGTAGCTACTTGCGGTAGAGCTGTTTTGAATGTCGGGGTCGTGAAGACATGACAAACGGGAGAGAAGTGGTATGACAGTGAGTGTATATAGGCTACAGGTGATTGAGCTGATAGAAAGCCGGTGTGGCTCGGTGATTGGATTGGAGGAGCGCAGGTGAATGGATGGTGGATTAGAGTAGGTGGTGAGATAGACGCGGACATGGTGTGATCTTGTGTTCCTGAACCTCAGTTATCAAGCTAACTCCATTTAGCAAAATGGGGGTGGGGGGGGGGGGTGGACATAGACTTTGGTGACCACAGGGGGCTTTGAGGGGCTTTGAACTCATAGAGACACTGCGTAACGCGTCATCATTCAGAAGCCACGCCCAAGACGGGGGAAAACAGAAACCAGAAACCCCCCCCTCCAATCCTGGCGTCGCATGTATGGCCGGGTGTTGCACAAAAAGATCGAATATACGGAAGATGAACACTCCAACTTACTTCATTGACAGCAACATCCACATTTTTCTTCTCGCCCATTCTCAATGGCTTCCTTGTTTTCCTCAGGAGTAGCCTACAAAAAAACTTTAACTGGCGATTTTCTATAGCTTTTTTTAGCTATGTTTAATTCAAGGAAAATGACGCTGGTGTGTGGAACTGAACGGAGCTTTTCCCCCGTGATGGGTGTGGCCTATTTCATGCAGTGTCTCTATGGCCCCTCTCACCATCTACACCTACTCTTCTTCGGACCAAACGAGGTAGGTGTGAAAGCGCCCTTAAAGAGTTTGTGGCCAGGGTGGGAGGGGTCGGCCATGATCTTGCGAGACTGCAAGTGGCTCATTGTTACCTTTTTGGATTTTAAATTCTATAAGTTAACCTAGAACCTGATTCTGCAGCCTACATGGAATAGGACATTCTGTGAAAATGTATGTTGTAATATATAAATAGAATAAATGGTGAGGGTTTCTGTATAGCTACCCTGTTCCAGTGACCCAATAGGAGGGATCAGCAGAGCAGCATTTTGGTAAACAAACCCGTCACTGGTTGGCAACTGCAATGGAACCCTATGGAGCCTGAGTTTGAGCGTCTGACTCTAGCCGGCTGACCGTGTTTACAATTTAAAAACTGCGACAGTTCACACAATTTTAACACAACATGCATATATTATACATCAAACTCTTGAGCTACTTCTGCTCTCACTCAGAATGTCAAAATATAAGCGATGTCATGTATAGTTTTTGAGATATTAACGTTTGTTTGGCACAACTCATACGAACAACTGCCGCGGGGTTTCTGGGGGTCAAGTGACGTCACGCTGATTCGTCCTATAAGAGATATAGTGTGTCTGGGATCCCGCGCAAGCCAGGCGAGCCATCCGTCACTTACCATTCTTAACCTGGTCAAAGTAGGCTAAATCCCAGATACATTTGAGAACCTTTTAAGCACGTTGGTTCTCAGGGACCTGAGTCTCTCCATCTGTTTCCCAAAGCCCAAGATGACGTCCTCAAATGTCTTGTTTTGTCCACAACTCAAAGATAATATCAGTTTACTGTCATAGAGGACTAAAGAAACCAGAAAATATTCACATTTATGAAGCTGGAATCAGAGAATTTAGACATTTTATCTTAAAATTGTACCTCAAAACGATTAATCGATTATCAAAATAGTTGATTAATTTTCTGTCGATCGACTCATCCATTAATCGTTGCAGCTCTAGTATGTACGTATGATGTTGATAGCTGTAGGCCATTTTATGTGATCAGGCTCCCTCTGAAAGCTTTAAATAGCTTTGTGGGAGACCTGGCACACACACATTACAAACCTAATGATGATGGTGACGTTGATCGTGACTGTGATGACGATGATGATGATGTTTATGTGTGTCTGTGTGAATACATTTCATTCATTCATCTTTTAAAGAGGAAATTTTAGTTGCCGCAAACACATTTGTACAGATACATACAAATTAGACATTACGTCCGATCTAAGATTCGTGACTTTGAAGTTCTCCCAGATGAACACGCTTTTTTTTTTTAATGTTTTGTTAAGCCCCCCTCACTCCAGGTGTCTTATTTCTAGATTTGTATCTCTGTTTGATGGCCGCATCAGGTCCCCCACTGAGAGGATTCGTAAGGTCACTCTGACATCACACAAGCAAGGGGCCATTCAAAACAATGAGCGTGGACGTGAATTTTGTAAATAAACAACGGTACGCGGTCTGAGCTTCGGTTTTTAGCCCGAATATTAGAAAAGACCCCACTGATTCATAACGGGTCTAAAGTCATGTTATATCAGTCGGGCGCACTTAGTGACAAAGCAAGACGACAGTAAAACGGACAGGTTTTTGGATTGAGTTTGGCGTCAGTGGGCATAATAACCCATAAGAGAGCGAGCCCCAAATCCCCCGCGTTGTGTAGCAACAACACCGGAAGTAACTCCAGAGTGACCTTACAAATTCGAGAGGTGTGGCAGGAGGAACTTGGTGTTGGCCCAATTCCAATCCGCCCCTAAACACTCAAGCCCTGAACCCTGAGTCCCTCTAATGGCCGCCATCTGAAAGTGGTTGAGTCATCAAGTGGGGAAGGGATCCACATTGGATAAATAGGAGGATTGGGACAGCAGAGCCCTTTGCACTTGACAAGATGATGTTGACTCTGGCACGTTTGCGGTTCGCTATATATTGTTTGTTGTCAAGACGCTTTGAGGAATAGACTCCCTGATGAGAACAGGTCATTTAAAAATAAATGTAGCCTACTGCAAAATCTGCAATCTGCAACATGTGTAATTATAATTAAAATAAGCATAATAATGACATGTCACCCAACATTATACACAATGTCAATACTGTACAATAGCCTACAGATTCGGTAAAACTATTTCTCATTCATCAAAAAAGTTGTGGATTGCAATTGTAATAGAAATTAGATGATTATTCTAGGATTGTGTAAAATAACTACTTGCATTCCTCTGATATAATATTTTTGTCTAATCTGAAATCCCTATTAATGTAATGTTTCACATTCCAGCGCACTCGCAAACACCCCGTTCGTTTCGCGCGTGTGTTCTTTTATTTTTTTGACAGATATTTGCAGCCTTCTCCGTTTTATACGTCACAACGCTATGCATTGTGGGCAATTCCCTTTCCGTAAGTGGCCATAGCTGCTCCCTTACGGTAAGGGGGCAGAAAGGGCTCACTCTGAGCCCTCATTCACTTTGCGATTTCACTGTGGGACATCCCTAAACCCTCACTCCCTTCACGTGAACGCGCCTCTAAGGGCTTGAGGCAGTAAGGGGGCGGATTGGAATTAGGCCGTTGAGTTATCTGAAGTAGAGGTCTTCACGGGTCTACTCGGACCCATAGGACCCGGGATCCGAGCCGAGACCCGTACGGGGCCGGGTCCATATTTCTTATGGTCAATTAAGGTCCCCACGGGTCCGGGTCTATTTATCCTTATGTGTAATAAGAGTGGATCCGAGAAGACCCGTGATCAGCGCTGATCACGAGAGAAACGCATCAAAACAGCGCACGTGAGGCTTGTTGTCACAAACTGCAAGTAAATCCATAGAGAAAATAAGTAGCTAAGAGCGTTCCCATCTGCAACGAAAATTACATTACTTCCTCGTTTACATGAGGCGCATGTATTGTGAACGCATGGGTACACATGCGTCTCAGGCAAACAAGGAAGTGATTTTCGTTGCAGAGAGGTAACCCTCTTGGAACCAGCAAGAGTCTTGCTGGTTCCTCTCGCTATGGATTTACTTTGAAAATGACAGTTTCCGTACTTTGGATTATTATTTGATGATCGCATGGTGAGTACACAAGTCACAACATGTATGTGATTGTTTCTAGCGCTGTTGTGTGTGTTTTTGGGCGAATGAACGGCGGTAGCATAGAGAGACTGCCACTGTAGTAGGCTACTATCTAACTAGTGTTAACAGTAGCAGCCCCCATGTTTCACTGTGAAACGCAGTTTCTAATGCACGCCACGCACAGTGAAGATGTAGGCGGCGTGTCCCTTCGCATTTAACGTTAGCCATGTGGCTTTTCAGTCATGCATCTGCATGGGTCTCAGATTTCTAATAATAGACGGGTCCACACGGGTCCGACATTTATCGGTTCTGAACGGGGCCGGGTCTCAGATTTCTAATAATAGACGGCTCCACTCCGGGTCCGGGCACAAATGTCCCGGGTCCATTAGGGTCCGGGTCCGTGATTTTGGACCCGTGAAGACCTCTAATCTGAAGTCATATGGGACAGGAGTCTATCCGTGGTCCAACTCTGCTCAATTAACAGCAGGCACCAGCTCATTCAATTTAAAGTTGTTCACCGTCTTCATTATTCCAAATATAAGTTGCACAGGATTGACCCTTCTGTCTCACCATTATATGATAGGTGTCAGGTGTCAGAGGGCACACTGCCCCGTGCTTTTTGGTTTTGCCCTTTTCTATCCGGATTCTGGGTCAAAATATTTGACTGCTATTCTTAAGGCCTATAAAATAACCCTTCAACCGGAGGCGGAACTCGCCATCATCGGCTGCTCGGAATCCTCACTGCTCCTCCCTACAGCTCTGACGCTGGGGACGACTGTCGCCAAGAGACTCATTCTGAAGGAGTGGAAGTCTCCCTCTCCTCCTTCCTTTCAGTTGTGGCTGATGGACATGGTTTCAGTTGTGCACATGGAGAGATTCAGGTTCCATGAGGACCAACTCACTTGGGAAATTTCCCACTATTTGGGACCCGTTTCTGGCCTACGTTGACGTAGTCGGGGCGGGGTGACGAGTGACTCGCCCAGCAGACCTTTCATGGACCCCTTGCATGTGATCCCATGCACAACATCTCTGATAAGCACATGAGCACATTAAAACGATTTCAGACGGCAGCCCGTCTTTATTGTCACACGAACACACTACAACACATGCATGCGGCCACTACACACACTCATGCTGACGGTGGCCGGTGAAATATGTCCTCTGCATTTGACCCATCCAGGCTTGTCCTTTCCTCCAGGGGGCAGGCCGGGAGCAGTGGTCGCTATTTCTTTCCAGCGCCCGGGGACCTTCATTGGACCATCATTGGACCAACTTCAGATGTTGTCGTCACTGGTCGGATGACGATCTTCTGCATGTTTTTAGTGGGGGGTTATGTACGGAGGAACCCCATGGGGGGTACGGGGAGAACATGCAAACTCCACACAGAAAGGCCCTTTCGACAAGATAGCCAAACTGGGCAGTAGGCACTGAAGATATGGGGGGGTCACAACTCCAGCGCCCACAGCGTCCCAGGTGGGAATCGAACCCAGGACCTTCGAGCTGTGAGGCGACAGCGCTTACCACTGCACCACCGTACCCCCTCTGATAAGCACATGAGCACATTACATCTCTGATGAGCACATGAGCACATTACATCTCTGATGAGCACATGAGCACATTACATCTCTGATAAGCACATGAGCACATTACATCTCTGATGAGCACATGAGCACATTACGCTGCTGGTAGCACCACACTGCCGAGTTGGTACATTGATGATGCAGTACATGTTTTTCCTTTTTCCTCTGCATGAGCCTGTTTTTGTTTTATGCTCTGTTTTCATGTTCTGAAAACGGCAAAATAAAATATATATGAAAAAATACAACAAATCAAATTAATTGATACAGTAATCTGTATCAGTAATCTGTATCTGTATCTGTAATACAGTAATCTGCTTATTGTCTTTCATTTATTCATTGAAACCATCATGAACTCACAAATCTTCAACCTTTAGATTGCCAATATTTGTACCTTCACCTATGATTATCTAAAAAGAAATTAAGCCACATACCATTACATTTTGAACAATTTCCAAAAGAGTTTGAGACCCCAAATTTGCAATTAAATCTTACGAGACTGATTTAATTTAAACCTGCTGTACCTACAGAGTTGCTTGGTGGGAGGACAGACATGTGGTGTAGGAGGGGAGGAACTTTGTCGAAATGAATTCTTCAGAAGAGGTGAGAGAAATCGCTGATGTTGCAACTCACACACATACACACTGTCTCTCTGCCCTAATTCTTTCTTTCTATCTTCCTTTATGCAAACAGAGAGACACCAACAGACCCAAACATCACAGCTGTCAGCAGTGTGACAAGGTATTCACAATACGTCAACACTTGGAGATTCATCAGAGAGTTCACTCTGGGGAGAAGCCTTACTCTCCTATCAGCTGTGTGGGAAATCTTTCAGTCAGTTAGGTAGCCTAACTGTGCTGTGGTTGTGTTCCCCCCATATCTTCAGTGCCTACTGCCCAGGTGGGGTATCTCGTCGTAAGGGCCTTTCTGTCTGTGTGGAGTTTGCATGTTCTCCCCGTGCTCCCCCAGGGGGGTTCCTCCGTATATAACCCCCCCACTAAAAACATGCAGAAGATCAGATCGTCATCGTCATCCGACCAGTGACGACAACATCCGAAGTCGGTCCCCGGGCGCTGTACGAAAAAGCGACCACTGCTCCTGGCCTGCCCCCCCGGAGGAAAGGACAAAGCCAGGATGGGTTAAATGCAGAGGACAAATTTCACCGGCCACCGTCAGCATGTGTGTGTTTGTGGCCCTCCGTGCATGTGTTGATGTGTGTAATCGTGTGACAATAAAGACGGGCTTGTCCGTCTGAAATCGTGTTTTTTTTAAAACACATCAACACATTCACACTGAAGAGAAGCCCTACAACTGTGACCAATGTGGGAGCAATTTCAGTCGGTTAGGTAGCCTAAAAATACATCAACACATTCACACTGGAGAGCAGCCCTACCACTGTGACCAATGTGGGAGCAGCTTCAGTCAGTTAGCTCACCTAAAAACACACAAACGCATTCACACTGGAGAGAAGCCCTACAACTGTGACCAATGTGGGAGCAGTTTCAGTCAGTCAAGTGCCCTAAGAACACACAAACGCATTCACACTGGAACGGGCTACTGGTGTGACCGCTGTAAGAAAATGTTCACTCAGTCATCTTATCTGAAGAGACACCGCTGCCTGTAACCTGCTGAAGAGCGCCCTCCACTGTCTGCAGGGGGAACAAGCTTCTCTGTCCAACCCAACATGTCATCAATCAATGTTCAGTAACAACAGAGACTGACGATGCATAATGATGTTTGTTTCTCAGCCGTATATCTTGACATTGCATTGCTAGAATGTAAAAATTGGGATGGAGATTTTGTGAAACTGTGATGGTGTGATTTGTGATTACTACAGCAGAATAACATGGAGCTAAATATCTGACCCACCATGCAGAGCGTCATATTTTATATTGACATTGAATTCAGATAATTCAGGGTTCGTACAAAGTCTTGAAAGTTTTGGAAAATGCTTGATTTTCACGGTTAGGAATATGCTTGAATAGACCTGGGCAACTGGCGGCCCGCCTCCTGTGTGGCCCATGCTAGAATTGCATTTTTTTTTTTTTTTTTTTTTTTAAACAGTGCACCTGAACGCAAAATGCAAGATACCCACTGAATAAGTGTCCAAATGTTCATGTCATTCTGGCCAATACTCCACTTCTGTTATAACATTTCAGTCTGGAATATGGAATATCTTTCAATAATCTTTATGAATAAAAGGCTAAAAGTAATCTCATGTGTAAGAAATGACTGTTCTACATTGAAGTAAAAATGTAAATAATTAACTTGTTGGTTTTGGATTTATTTAGCTTCAAGAGTGCATTTTTGTTTGTGAATATACTCCTTGAAAATTGCTTGATTTTCAACATAACCTGGTCTTTCAAATGCAACTTTGAAAATAATTACACACTAAAGAAGGCTAGAATAAACAATGAAAATATACTTTGATTGCTGTGTGTGGTATATTAAAGGAATATTGTAAACTTTTATTTTTCGCAATTGCATTTACGGTAACTTTTAACTAAACAATTTAGATGTGATGATAAAGGCTTCGAGAGTCTGGAATTTTTTGGTTTTGGTACCTTGAAAGTGCTTGAATTGTATCCTTAAAAAGCTGTACACCCTGTCCCTAAAGTTTACTAACATGAACGGTGACATCAACAAAGACAAGTTCATATTAAACCCACAATGAATTGCCAAAATATTTGACTGGTACTCTAAGGCCTGCAAAATAACCCTCCAACTGGAGGCGGAACTCGCCATCTTCGTCTGCTCGGAGTCCTCTTTGCTCCTCCCAATGGCCGTGCAGCAATCTCTGACACAGGGAATGACAGTTGCCAAGAAACTAATTTTGAAGGAATGGAAGTCCACCTTCTTTTCAGCTGTGGCTGACAGACATGATCTCAGTTATACGTATGGAGAGACTCAGGTTCCAGAGGACACATTCTTTAAGGAATCTTTTTGTTATTTGGGACCCGTTCCTGACCTATTTCCATCAGGCTAAAAGCAGTAATTGCCTTTCTTTTGGATCCTTTGTACAGTATTTATTTTATTTTTTTATCGTTTTGTAAGCACATTTTCTATGACTGGTAGCACCATTTTGTAGCATTGTAATGTCGAATGTATGTATATATGTTTTTTCTTTTCTTTTCTTTTCTTTTCTTTTTTCCTGTTCTTGTTTTGTTTTCTTTATGTTCTGAAAAAGTAAAATAAAAAAATAAAAAATAAAAACCCACAATGAATTGAAAGCACATCTCCTCAGTGTATTACTTCTAGCCTGGCATGAACTGAAGTGACTTATACCTTTTTGACATGTAGAAATAGGTTACCACTTATACACATTGTTTTAACCCAGGTAAGCAGCATGTGGCTAACAGTCATTTGACACATTCACATTGCCTCTCAACATAGTACAGCTGCTCCTCTGCTGCGGGCCTTTCAGTGCATGAACTGCTAACACTTTACAATAAGATTATACAATATTCACATTAGTTACCCAAGAATCTAACAAGGAACTAACTATTAACTCATTGAGTACCAGCCACTTTTGGAGAACGGACGCTCCCAGTGCCAGAGTTTCAGAGCGTTTTCAGTGATTTCTCGAGGCCCACAGAATATTGTGTGATATTACTATGTAAACACCGAACACGCATAAAGAACGATGAGACTCTCTTCTATCATCTGCAAAAAAAAGTTTATTGATACCATTTTCCGTTCTTTAGTTATGAGCCGGAGAAGATAGGTTGTTTTGAGCAAAAAGACACGTTTCAATTTAGAATCTGAGATATTCAGCCTTTTGTGAAAGGAAGCATTTCAAGCACATCATTGACTCTGAAACTAATATTTTCTGATGTAATGACACCTCAAAAATAATTTCCTTCAATAAAAGAGTGAAAACAAAGGAATTTTGTTTGGCCAAATAATATTTTTTAGCTGCAACCAGCAGCGCTGGCCCCTGCGTGCGCAGACCCTACACCTTCTTGCTGGTCTTGATTTACTGCTGGTGGGCATCAGATAGCCTATTCTAGCTTGTTTGCTCTCTGTGCATCGAGCCTGCTGCTGCCTGGGTCTGTGTGTACTGTCAATGGTTGTATGCTGTAGTGCCCTAGCCTAGGTAAACCCAGCCCCCACGTGACCTGCTCTCTCAGTTCCCAGTCACTATGGTCTAGCGAACGGGCCATTCAAATCGATTGCTGGGGCGATTGAAAGACCCACGCAGACCCGCAGCCACCCCGCAGCCAATTAGTGACGGCGTGACTGCCAACATCAGTCCTGCCGTGATCGGCCAATCAGAGAGTGCGTCTTTGTCAATGACGTGTAACAGCTGCAGCGGCTTAGCACTACCTAGCCGTTAGCATTTGGCCTCTCTAAAGCATAGCTCCCGAGCTAGCTAGCTATATGGCTAGCTATATGGCTATGCAACTACGTTGAGGACATTCAAGTGAAAACAGCTGTTAATGTTAATGTGGGAATCATGGTGGAACCGAATAAAAATGTTTTTGTTTGATACTCTATTCTGTTGTATTGTCATGTGAGAATGAAAACAGCTATAGTAATAGTACTTCAAAACAGTGGTTCTCAAAATGTTTCCACATAAGGATCCTTTAACTGAATAATGTGATGCTAGGTCTGTTGATCAAAATAACACCTATATCGAAATCGGATTTTAGCGGACCATACAAGCCGGGGCTTCAGAGCTGATCACCTGGACACATTTTACGGCGAAATTATCTGATAAACTTGTCTGTGCAGCTCTGTGGTGATCAGCTAATGTCTTCATAGCATTGTGATTATGATTTAATGCATTATGGAAGATAAACGCTGGAAGGCTGGGTAGCATTAGCTAACGTCATCCAGGCTACAGTAACATTAGGCTATTATAGCTATGAAACGCTGATTCAAACGTTACAATAATAAGACACAATAGGAGCCAGTTACCCTACTGTAGATAGAGAGAGTAATTTCAGACCACCAGATATCACCATATTTATGTTATTAAATGCTGTAACGTTAACGGTAATTCTCATGTGTATGGTTTATTTATAAGCATTCATTGATTTAGGCAGAGTGCTGGTCGGTTAAGTTTCTCTGTAGTCATGTCCTCTGCTCCAATCTTCGGTTTCGTAGTTTCTTCTGTCTCTCGTCCAGCAGCTGCAGATGTCATCATTATCCACGTTATTGATGATTATTTCTAAAAAAAATCTCATTGTGTAAATATTTTGTGAACGCACCAATAGTTAGAGAAGGAAACCTCTCTTTGCATTTTATTTTGTTTTTTAATAAAAGTAGGCTACTTAATATCTCACGTGGCTTTGATTCATCATTGCAAATTTAGCCCAATTTGTAGAAAATGCAGATGTGAACAGCTAGGTTTAATGACAAATATGGAATATCACCCAAGGAAATACCACGGTTTAATGCCAACAGATAAACCATACAGATTTGTTGTAATTGTGAACACAAAGGGAGCAAAGACATGGTTTTCAAGTATAACACAATGTACAACTTTTATTCAAAGACAGGATTGAAAAATATAGGTCACTTGTATTCACTTCAGACAAGACACTACGTTAAAGTCTGAAATTTACCTAGATTTGCTATACGAATTGACATTTCAGCTTGTCACCTGATGTCATTATTAATGGACAGTACAGTAGTAAAGATTTTGAAAATTTTGATTAATCAATCCAAGTCAGAAACAACATGTGCTGTGAGCCTTTTAGAATTCAAAAACCTTACTTCCAACAATTAACTAGCCTGCACTAACTACTGCACAGTAACGTGTACAAATATTGAATGCAACAGTCTCGTTCTGGAGCGAACCCCTCAGCTGAATTCACGTTGGAATATGATATCAAGGCTTGATAGATTTGATTGTACTCATACAGCAGTGTGGAGCTTAACATCTAGCTAGGTTGCATCTGGAATATGATCTGGATTATGTATAATATACAGTATAACACTACGCTCACTATGTCATGACATTCACGTTAACGCTATAGCCTCCAAAAATCTACTGTAGCTAGCTAGCGTCAGCTACATCTGTAACCACGCTGAAATGCGAGTGCATTAACGTTATTTCTAGCTAGGTCAAACACACCTTACCGTTATGAGTGTGGCCGTTTTTGATTAACATTAAGTCCACGATCATTTCCGGGCTGCAGCAGAGTCGAGCCCCGGAGGCAGCCTGGAGCTCTGCGAGCTCCAGAGGGGTGCGCGATGCACTGCTGCCTGCCCGACACCCTGCATGAGCTTGATTTGTTTTGAAGGTTTTGTCTGGTACTATTCAATATGATTTATGCAGATAAGACAGCGTGTCCCTGATAACTAGATCATATCACTGTATAGATGATGACTGTTCTTCACAGCCACAAATATCTCTCCAGATCTGCGGCCATCTGCAGCAGGGATCGAGGTTTGGGTCCGTGTAGACAGTTGTCCTGTTCCTCTTTCATTCCCTGACCACCGTCACAGGAGTCATTGGCAGAGGCGATGTTCTCTCTTCTTGGAAGCTCTAATAATATAAAACGTAGCAGTTACTGTATGTTACACGTGGCTAACGTTAGCTAGCTTCTGACATGTTTTTCTAGAATTCATTAGATCGTTAAATGCTCCCGTAATCTAGCTAACGTTACCTCGCTAACCCCCACACAGCCGATGAGGAAAAGTCAGTCATTTATCGAATGTCTTTCTTACCAAACACAATTACGCTAGTTTCTGAGATAATATATAGTGTGACATATACCTGTGAATAACATATTCTTACCTGGAAATCACACATCGATCCGTAGGCCAGCTCTTTTACATTTCGGGGACTGCCCCCTAGTCCGACACCTCACGAGACCGAATTTGGGTTAGGGTCTGGGGGAGGTTAGGTTTAGGCGTGGGGGTGGGAGAGGTTAGGTTTTGGGTTAGGGTCTGGGGGAGGTTAGGTTTAGGCGTGGGGGTGGGAGAGGTTAGGTTTTGGGTTAGTGAAAAACGGGGAATATAATGCCTCTTTTTTCGGACTCGTGAGGTGTCGGACTCGTGAGGTATCGGACTCGTGCCATGGCACCTACATTTCGGGGGGGCTTGGTTGGTTGTAGCTGGTTGTAACCATTTGCGTGCTAGCAGTACTGAAATGAAAAGTGTTAGCTCATGCGCTAACAACAAAGGTCGCAGAGTGATGACACCATCTGCTGCACTGCGCATGTGCTCTGTGCACTAAACTGGTTGGATGACGGTTGCGTAATGGAGCGGTCTATCGGGGGGGGGCCAACAACCGCAGGAAATCGATTAACAATGGTGGGATTCCAGACCCTAGTGACTGAGAACAGGTCTGAGAGCAGGTCACGTGGGGGATGGGTTTACCCAGGCTAGTAGTGCCCTGCGTGCCCCACCCCCCTCCTCCTCCTCCTCCGTGGTGGGAGGAGTGTCTCTGGGGCTCTGCTGCGAGTGCGTTTGCTCTGCGCGTTTGCTCTGCACTGAAAAGTGTGCTGCATCCCCCCGCTTTTTTACAGCGTGTCGCCGGCTCCCAGCTGAGAATAATGTAACTTTTCAGAAAGCTGCTGGTGTCGGCAACTAAATCATATGGAGGGGCTATCGCAGCGGACACGGATGGGGCTCAATTGTGGCAGCAGATGACTGCTGTTCACAGGCACAGCTAACGTTATGCTTCATGCATATCGATGCGATTTCCGTTTCCCCATGACTTCTTCTCTCTTTTTTCCTCGCCTTTCTCTAATCTGGAGAGCACTGTCGCCACCTAATGGGTCCCTAAAATAGCTTTTACACATTCAACAGCCACCATACTTTCACAGGAGATGGATCTGGCTTTGATGCACGTCCCACCGTCAAAAAACGCAATTGACGAACATACTCGTCCTTGGCACTCTACGTTACTAAACCAATTGACGAACATACTCGTCCATGGCACTCAATGAGTTAACTTCATCAGTTCTGGTCTGCACACCTAGAAGGACCAGTAGTATTGAAGAAGCGGGGGCGGACCAAATGTATTGACTGGAAGCAGCCGTCTCCTCCAAGACTGTAAGCTGTCTTTAAGGCCTGGCACGCACACACCCGTGAACGTGCGTGCGCGTGCACAAACACACACATGCAATGTCAGATGCTGCCGTGTGGTGTAGCGGTAGATTACCAATACGAGGGTCGCAGGTTCACTCACGACCCCGTGTGACCCCCTGCTTGGTCAGGTTCACTCACGACCCCGTGTGACCCCCTGCTTGGTCGGGCACGATTATCTGTGTCTGCGGGTGGGACGCAGGATTAGGGGTATGTGTCCTGGTCGCTGCACTAGCGCCTCGCCTCCTCTGGTCGGTTGGGGCGCCTGTTCGGGGCGGAAGGGAACTGGTGGGAATAGCGTGATCCTCCCAGGTGCTACGTACGCCCTGACGGTGAAGCTCCCCATTGTCAGGTAAGAAGAAGCGGCTGGCAACTGCGCATGTGTCGGAGGAAGCACGGTGCTAGTCTGCGGCTCTCCCCAGATCGGCAGAGGGTGGAGCGGCGACCGGGCAGCAGGGGCAAATTGGCCAAGTACATAAGATTCAGGAATGATCGTGCATTCCTTTAGAACTGGGAACTGAACTGGTAATATTACGGTTCAAAGGTCATGAGCTGGGACGGTGACGTCACCAGAGCTGGTGTTTCCCATTCCAAACTCGTAGGAGCCTCAGCGGCCCCGACCTCAAAAATCCAAGATGGCTGCTCCGCGCAACAACAGTAGTTATAATCGTAGTAAATGCTGGTTAATAGCACTTCTCATTCAATAAGTCTAACTTCTATCTGTGTGGACATGTTGCTGCAGTGTTTGTATGCACAAAATGCCGCGAAATGCCTTGTTATCAACTTTGCTAACAATAGCTAGCCTATTGTTAGCCAGGCGCTTATGATGGCTCAGCGGAGGGAAGGAGATGCTGTGGCTTTCACTTCCAGCCCCCCGAGAGCAGCGAGAGGAACCCACTGCTGGCGAGTTGTGCTGGCAACCATCCTGTTTCAACTGGCATGAGGGTGAGTATGATGACAAAATTCATTCTTTCTTTCTTTCTTTCTTTCTTTCTTTCTTTCTTTCTTTCTTTCTTTCTTTCTTTCTTTCTTTCTTTCTTTCTTTCTGTTTCATAAAGTAATCTCTTTTGTACATGCTTGTATCACAATTAGAAAAATCGGTGTGGTTTCTCCATCAATGTCCCTCAATTGTCCACCATCAATATACTAATGGGATAGATGGTGATGATGATGATGCACTTTCATGTTGCAGTGCACGCCTCTTATAGTGATCACTTTGGGACGGGTCAAATTGATCACTATAAGCGGATGATCATTATAACCGATTTTTTTCTTTTTCTTTATTTCTCATGTAGATTACCATCTAATTGACATTTGTATAATGTATTACATGAATACAGCACATATAAAGTAAATGTAAATGTTATTGACTTTAAAAATCCATACAGTAAGTTAGGCCTCCAGATGATTCAAACACAGCGGTCTCGCGTAGACAGAGACGCCGCCATCTCTCCACAGACAGAGATGCCGCCATCTCTCCACAGACAGAGATGTTGTGATCTCTCCATATTCAGACAGACATGCACCGAGTATCACTGCTGTATCTCATTGGCTTTTTTGGCAGTTTGTAAGTAAAAAATGAGAAAAATTGCTGTATTAAAAATTGTTCTCCATTGTTCTCAGGTGGGACAAGGCCCAAAATGATCACTGTAAGCTGAGTATTGATCACTATAAGTGAATGATTTAAACAGCATGTGTATAGGAATGATTCGGGACCAAGCTTTTTGATCAATATAAGCGGTTGATCACTATAAGTGGATTCCACTGTAATGAACCTCTCTTGGTCGCTTGTATCACACTGGATGGCTGTTCTTCACATGCAACGAGGGCACCTTTTAATACGTAGTAATACGTAGGGACAGTCACGCGTCACGGGAGCATGAGACCTGGAACTGGGAGCTAACTCGCCATTCAAAACGATGGGCGCGGATGTGAATTTTCGCCACGTACGTGGACTGAGCTTCGGTTTTTAGCCCGAATATTAGAAAAGAGCCCACTGATTCATAACAGGTCTAAAGTCATGTTATAGCAGTCGGGCTCACTTAGTGACAAGCAAGACAACAGTAAAACAGACAGGTTTTTGGATTGAGTTTGGCGTCAGTGGGCGTAACCCATGAGCGTCAGCCCCGATCCCCCAGTGAAAACAGCGAAAGTCACTACGTATGTCCTGTGTTGAGAGACAGATCTAGGCATATTTACATTCAACAAAAACAAGTTTGGTGATTGTATTCATGTGCTGATACAATCGTTTGAGAGTGAAACCGCAGTCTACTGAACATAATGGCATTCCATTGACTTTTAATTGAGTTTCATTGACTTTATCATGGGCCATTCACTGTACTATGTAAACAGCGGTGCTCTGAGCAGCGCTCTGAGTATGAACACCTCGACCTGATCAGGGTTGCGGAGCTCCGCCTCGTGCTGCGTTCCTGGAGTATGTCCTAAGCTTTAGGAAGCAATGGCTTCCCATGCAGGGACATCTCAAACTGTAGCTGGATGTCACCACTGTATGATGTCCAGTCATAGAGACTGATGATGTCATCAATATGTGACATCACTGATGACATCACTGCTCTCTAATGATGTAGTCACCTGTCACCTGTAGGTCAGCAGGTGACCTGGGCGAATCCATCTCGTGCGAGTGATGTCATCAGGCAGTTGTGATGTCATCAGTTGCTTGAGTGCTTTTCTTCTTTCATAAGCGTTTAAGGCTTGTGACATCAGTGATGTTACTTGACCAATTGTGGTTTTTGGTTAACCCGAGCAATTGTGACATCACTGATGTCATAGACATTGTGACATCATTGTGATGTCATCAGTGAGTGATGTCATCAGTGATGGAAAGTTGTGCAATTGTGCACTGCCAGTGGCCAACACAATGGGGAAATTCATGAAGCCAGTCCTGAAATTTGATACGTACACGTACACGTACACGTACACGTACACGTACACGTACATTGGCCTCGATGGAAAAATGAGCCGACTTCTCTCTCGGTCTGTGTCTTAATTTTCCAAATGAGTTTATGGTCTGAATTGTGGTCTGAACAATTTCAAGTCCTTTTCATGCTCTCATGGGCTCCGTTTTCTAAATTATGGTCCCATTTTGAGTAAAAGAGGCCATAAAATAGACTAACTTTTGGAGCAAGGTTTCCTTGATTGACACCAGCCACAGCAAACCAGATGATCCCAACCACAGCACAGCCAGTTGCCAAGGCAGGCTAGCTAGCCTAGCAACGTAGCCATAGATTAAAAGTAAACTACCAGAAACAGCGTTATCTTTATGATCTTTTAATGATGTTAGTAGACACACGTAACAGTATAGATCTCCGTTATGAGGTCAGTTGATCAAAATAACACCTATATCGAAATCGGATTTTAGCGGACGGGCAGCGACCATACAAGCCGGGGCTTCAGAGCTGATCACCTGGACACATTTTACAGCGAAATGATCTGATAAACTGGTCTGTCAAGCTCTGTGGTGATCAGCTAATGTCTTCATAGCATTGTGATTATGATTTAATGCATTTATGGAAGATAAATGTTGGTTTAACATAATGAAAATAATTCCCTACCAAACATGTTAAAGTGACACTTCTGGGCAGTAGACCATTTGGGCATAACGTTATGTAATGTGACATGATCACCACATTTCAATAAATATAACGTTTTTGCACATTTGAATGCTGCTGGTCGTTTGTTTAATGCTGTATATATTGGACATTTAAAGCTGATACACAATTGTGTTGAGGTAATTCCACAAAGCTCAGTTAAAAATATAACGTGTAACACTTGACACAATCAAATGTAACTTTTTCACAGCAATACTGTACAGTCCAGCCCACCATGGTATGGGAAAGGAACCATTGTTTGAATTATATTGTAAGGTGCTGCAGCGTGGAGGGGGGGGAATTCACCTGCGACAACGTTACAATATCAAAATATTGTTGCATGGTGTGTGTAGCATGTAATGCAGTCTGTTAAGATACTGTAAGGCTATAGATACTCTGTGACACAGAAAGACAGACAAGGTAGCAGCAGGGATCTTGTCACCCTGATTTCAGATAAACTTGTTGTTATGACCCAGGGGATCATTATGTGTATTTTGGATCCTGATGACGTGCTGTGTTCTCCCTCCCTGCCTGGCGTGGAGCTCTCCAGTGTACTCCTGAGTTCTTGCTGCAGCCTGCAGGTGCTGCTGGTGATCATCATCACAGACGATGCTGGTGATTGGTTCGAGACGGATGCGGGCCGGCTTTAAAAAGGGGGCTCCTCACTCTCTTCTTTCCTGCTCCCCAACCAGCCTGTGCCACATGCCAAGAGCTAGCTTTAGAGCTAGCTTTAGCTTTAGCCACTTCTTTGTTAGCCTAGCTGTTAGCTTTAGCCACTTCTTTGTTAGCCTAGCTGTTAGCTTTAGCCACTTCTTTGTTAGCCTAGCTGTTAGCTTTAGCCACTTCTTTGTTAGCCCAGCTGGTAAATGGGTGATTGTAACCTGGCTTACCTTTGATCTTAAAAGCAGTCCTTATGACTGAGAGTATATGTAGGGGTGAGAAGCCCTGATTTTCTTTAGTTGTTTTCTCCTGTGTTTAATATGAGTTATGCAGGTAAGGTGCCTGTTGTTCGTTTGGGGGTTTTTGTTTGCAGGTAAGATTAGTCCTTTAAAATAGATTTTGTTTATTATGTTGGGAATTCTCACCCTGATGCTTCATACTGTCATTTTTTATTAAAACAACATTGTTGTGGACTGCAAAACCTCTGTGGTATGGTCATCATCTTCGGGAGAGGGGAAAGCGGGGAGTCACTTTTTTTATGTTGTGTTTGGTTTCCCCTAGGCCGGGCATAACACTCGTCCGTCTAGCTAGCCAGCTAGACAATATTACTGTACCATAATACCACAAGCTAAAGGCAGCATATGCCAATGGAAGGCTGGGTAGCATTAGCTAACGTCATCCAGACTATACAGTAATGTTAGGCTATTATAAAGTTATGAAACGCCGATTCAGACGTTACAATAATTTAACACAATATGAGCCATTTAGCCTAGCTAGAGAGAGTAATTTCAGACCACCAGATATCACCATATTTCATTTCAATAAATATAAAGCATTCGTTGATTTGAAGCAGACTGCTGGTCGGTTGTTTCTCCGTCGTCATGTCTTCAGTTTGTTGTTTGTGTTCACTCGACATCAACAATCTTTATATCCCCTCTGATCATTTTATCCAACCTGCCTCTGACCAGACAACTAATGGATCGCTCTGCGATCATATTTGTGACATTCATATACATGATAATATACAACAAGGCTATCTTTGTTGACAATGTTTATTGACAAAAGCATTAAAACAAGCAAATATAACAATATTCTCCGGTCACTGGCAGATACTAGCTACAACTTGTTCAAAGCAAATCTCTCATGTCAGCATTTGGCTTGTGTCTTATTGAAATATCCTATGTTGAAACAATTGATCAGCATTAACATGTAGTTTAGCGTTAATCTCCGGAGAACAGAATATTATAGCTTATCTTCACAAATCATTTGATCCTCTGTTGTGTGTTCCATCACTGGTACTGGACGGCCACCCCTTGAAGAAACGAATGACACTGTTAATCACTGTATAACGTTAACGTTTGCTTACCCAACACTACGTGCGATTGGTAAATACTGTAAATGCAGAGGTGGATAAACTATCCAGAGGAGTTTAACCCCCTTGTTCCCCCTCATTGATTGAGGAACGAGGGAGGAACCCGGCCGGGTGGCAACCCACAGAGCCCGGTCCCTCTACGTACCAGAGCCCTCTCCCTCCCCCGGTCCTGGCAGAGTAGTTCCGGAGCAGCGTATTGAGTGGCCCTGACCGCGTGACCACCTTCGACCCTCCCTATAGGGCTGACCGTGGGTAGCTACTGGGACGTAAGTTGGGGCTTGGCCAGCCCCGGCTGGGTCACCTGGGCGAGGGTGTATGATGTTGCGAGACCCGAAACATCCTATGACCCCAGGGTACATCACTGAGGATACGTCCCAGTTATGCATCCATGCGATGTTTTTTCTTTCTTTATTAATTAGCCTGGCCTAGCCAGTGACTCATAGGAATAGACTACGTGACAACCAGGAAAGACTGGTGACTACTGGAGAGTCAGTTGACAGCCGGAACAGCGACGGCACCCGGGTAGCAGTATGGGTTAGCTCCCCAGCCTGCGTCTTCCGTGAGGAAGAAGCCCAAAAACCCACGAGAGGCCTTTTAGGAGGGCCATTCAAGCCGCAAGTGGAGACTGCAGTGCCACCAAGTACTGGTACTGCATGGTGTCCACTAAGATACCATCACCTCGGAATGAGATGTTTGGAGCGGGGGACTCTGGTGCAGCGCACAGGTCGTAGACCTGGTGAGACGAGGGAGGAACCCGGCCGGGTGGCAACCCACAGAGCCCGGTCCCTCTACGTACCAGAGCCCTCTCCCTCCCCCGGTCCTGGCAGAGTAGTTCCGGAGCAGCGTATTGAGTGGCCCTGACCGCGTGACCACCTTCGACCCTCCCTATAGGGCTGACCGTGGGTAGCTACTGGGACGTAAGTTGGGGCTTGGCCAGCCCCGGCTGGGTCACCTGGGCGAGGGTGTATGATGTTGCGAGACCCGAAACATCCTATGACCCCAGGGTACATCACTGAGGATACGTCCCAGTTATGCATCCATGCAATGTTTTTTCTTTCTTCGATACAGTTTATCTAACGTTGGCTAGATAGATATAGATGAGTATATGCTCTGCCTCATCTTAAAGAGGTAGGTAAACAGACCTGCGTTTGTTTTCCGTCTACGTCCGAATCTGTGCAGCATGCAATACTGTTTAACGTTGTATAACATTAGCTTCTGCTACTCTAACGTTAGTCCTCCTGTAATGACAAATGGACATGTAGCTAGCGTTAATATCATGATATGCTATTATGTTCGAAAATAAGATGAACTCAATTTTGTGGAAGATGGGAAGATGCAAGCGGCAGGCTGGTGACGCGAGGTCTGGAGGAAATAATACTCTCTGGCTTTTTCTTCGGGCTACTGTATGCACTGTGAGAGCAATGGAGCAAGGCTAGCAATAGCAACTAACGTTGGCAACATTCGTTAGCAAGCGTAAGCTAGCGGGGAGAACAACTTGAACAAGATGGCTGTCGTGGCAGTCAGGACATTTTTCAGAGAGCAATTCGGACACTCCCCCGAGTCCCGTCCACGCCCCTTCCTGTATTCGCGGCTCCAGATTTGAACAGATTTCCCACAATGCACCAGGAAAATCCATTCATCCAATCAAACGGAATCAAACAATATCAGGATGTGGGCTTTATTTTGCCGTGTCAAAAACAATTAGCTCAGTTGGTCCACTATATATAACCTGACGCTGCCAGATGGACGGTTTAGCTCCACATTACGTTTCACTAAACCAGTCGATCTGGGAATGCAGTAACCCGACCCTCTGACGGAGGCGGGCACTTTTTCCAAGCTACTTGGCAGGTGATTGGATGACCCATCTGTCTATCACCGCTGGTGCGTGTTAACTTCAACCAATCAGATCGCCATGCCTCTGACGTCACGTTTGCGACCGGAGGAAGGTGCCTGTCTATCATTGATTGAGTCCTCACCGTCCTCATCGTCGTAAAGTCGCCTTCGAAACATGACGTTAGATTATAACAAACTAGTTGTGTGGCTTAGCCTTCCCAAATGTTGAGGGTGGTTTTTTAGAATTTAATACATAGAATTGGGAACGTTACATTCAATTTCATTCAGACTGCCTGTCACTTCCGCGGCGGCAGCCATGTTGACGAGTGAAAAGAACTACAAAGACCATGTACCCACTACTTGCCCAGACAAGCCTAAGCCCGCCTAAGGCTGTCGCTGATTCGTCGAGCCGGCATGGTTCGGCCAATCATCTTAACTGCCTGTGCATAACAAGATGGATTACGTCGAGAGAATCTCTTTTGATCTCGCGAGGTTATCCATCTTGCAAGCAAGGTTACACTATATGTACTGTCAATGTGCACTGCGCATGCCAAAGAGCAGTCATAGTCACTGATGATGTCACAATGACATCAGTGATGTCACTTGAGCACTTGTGGTTTTTGGTTACTCGGGCAATTGTGACATCACTGATGATATCATAGACATTGTTACATCATTGTGATGTCATCAGTGATTGAGTGTTGATGTGACATCATCAGGCTTGAACCCCTGGTATTGCCACTTGCTGCTATATTTTCTTATTGATTTTACCATTACAGCTACAGCTACAGTTGTAATGGTGTTGACTGCAGCCGGGCATGGTGCCTTCAGGTGCGGTCAGATTTATGAAAACGCTTTAGAAAAACAGTGCTAAACATCTATAAGCTTTGTTGACATATGACATGGATATGTATATTGTATTGTATGACTACATGTGTCACTGTGTACCTCAAACTGTTTATGGGAGTAGTTGCAACTACTACCTTTATCTAGGAGGAGGCGCTGTTGCGCTGAGTATTGTCAGTCGCATGATTGTGATGTCACTACCCTGTATATTGGGAGGCGAGTCCCGCCCCTCTTTCTCTTGGCTGACTGACTCTGGAGAGAGAGCAGCAGCAGTGTTTTTGTTCCGCCAAAATAAACCACGCCGAGCTGGCTAAAGAAAGACAACCGTCTATGTGCGATATTTATGAACTTTATGAACCCGCTGCGCAAGTAGACAAAAGGTATAAGTCTACTATGCTAACAGGTTATGGGCCCAGGCTACGCCGAAACATTCAAAAGTTCGACGCACGCGCAGTAGCATAGGAGTAGCTAGTTAGCCAAGTGTTGAGCTAGTTTAGCATCGGGAGAACCGAGAGAAGCTAACAACAAGAGCTAAGCTAAGCTACCGAAAGCTACAAACAAAAAGAAGCCATGGCGAGGCACAAGAGCAAGTGGCCCACGTTCCCGGAGAAATACAAGCCGTTCACATTGATGGTGACACACGGTGACGCGGAGCTGACACTGGGACAGTTCAAGGCGAAGTTGAGGAACTTCGAGGCCTCAGAAGATTCAGCCCCAGCCTCAGACGAGACGGGCGAAAGGGTGCTGAAGGTCCAAGCGACGCCAAAGAGAAAACCAGCCAAACGATTCACCCGCGACGGGGAAGGAGATCGCAACGGGCTGGTGTGTTGGCGATGCGGAGAGAAGGGCCACCGAAAGGATGACTGCACAAAGAAAGTTTGGTGTAGTTCCTGTAAAAGCAAGGGGCACTCAGACAAGGCGTGCACGAAGAAAGACCGCGCTGATGGCGCTCGGTGCGCGCACGCACAAGATAGCAGCGAGGCGAGTCGTGGACGAGCTGGCGTCCGAGCAGCTGCGGGAGAGGACTACACCCTCAAAGTCCAAGCAGAAGATATCAACCTACCGAGACAACACCGACAGACCCCGAGAAAAGGATTGATCGTCGACACGGGGGCGTCGTCTCACATAATCAACGACAAGAGACGATTCAAGAACTTTGATAGCACCTTCAAGCCGGAGAGACACAGCATGGAATTGGCCGACGGGAAGCGTACCTTCGGGGTGGCGCAAGGCAAGGGAGACGCACAGGTATGTCTGATAGACAGTGAGGGGCGACGGTGTAATGTGACCCTAAAGAACGCACTTTACATTCCATCGTACCCCCAAGAACTCTTCTCTGTGAAGTCTGCTACCACTAACGGCGCCAAGGTGATCTTCGATGACGGTAAAGATGTTATGGTGTTACCGAGTGGTACTAGGTTTGACATTTATGTATATAAAAAGTTGTACTATTTGCAAACCGAATGTGATGATGATGATGTGTGTCATGTCAGCCATGATATCCAAACATGGCATGAGATCATGGGTCACTGCAATTATGAGGATATTTTAAAGTTGCAGGATGTGACCGTAGGCATGCATATCAAGGGTAAAAAGTGTAAGCCGGATAAAGAATGTGTAGTATGTATAGAGGGAAAATTTACACAAACGAGGAGCAGAGATCCGACCGATAAAGTAAAGACACCACTTGAGCTGGTGAACACTGATCTTGCTGGTCCAGTAAACAATGAGTCCATAGATGGCTTCAAGTATATGCAGTCCTTTACAGATGTGTGTACAGGGGCGGTGTTTGTTTATTTCCTGAAAGCAAAGAGCGATGCAGTTCAAGCCACTGAGAAGTATCTCGCAGATGTAGCCCCTTATGGAACTGTGAAATGCATTAGATCAGACAACGGGACCGAGTTCACCAATAAGGAGTTTCAAACACTGCTGAGAAAGAACAAGATTAAACATGAGACGTCATGTCCCTATTCCCCTCACCAGAACGGGACAGCCGAAAGAGAAGGGCGCACTCTATTCGAGATGGCCAGATGTATGCTTATCGACAGTGAGCTACCTAAGAGCCTTTGGCACTATGCCATCCAGGAAGCAGCACATACCAGAAACCGCTGTTTTAACAAGCACACGGGCACTACGCCATATTCAGCACTAACAGGAAAAAGGTGTGATTTAGCTAGGATGCAGAAATTTGGGACAGTGTGCTATGCATACCAGCAGGACATGGGTAAATTAGATTCTAGGTGTGAGAAAGGGCGTTTTGTAGGACATGACAAGGGCAGCCCCACGTATCTAGTCTATTACCCCGACAAAGAGAAGGTGCAAAAGCACAGACTGGTCAAGTTTGTCACCGTGACAACTTGTGAAAGCGAGACTCAGACACAGGAGTTAGAGCTGGACCCGGAGGGAGACAGTGAGGAGAGGGGAGAGACCCCACAGCCTAGTGTGCTGAGCACAGATGTACAGACTGACGGTCTACAGTCAGCACCAGAGGATGATGGCGAGGAGCACCCTAGGGTGACGCCACACGCCTCAGACAGCAGGAGATATCCCAGCAGGGAGCGTAAAGCCCCGAGGTACCTGAGAGATTTTGCTCAGGATGGTAGTGAGGAGGATGATAGTACACTCACCAGCGTAGATTATTGCTACAGAGCGGTTTGCGGTGTACCTCTGACCTTTAAAGAGGCCATGACATCAACCGAATCAGAAAAGTGGGGAAAAGCGATGGATGAGGAGATGAAGTCCCTAGAGGACAACCAGACATTCACCCTGACAAAATTGCCAGAGGGCAGGAAGACAGTGGGAGGAAGATGGGTGTACTCAATTAAGGGCGACATTGACGGACACGACAAATACAAGGCTAGATTTGTAGCGAAGGGATACAGTCAGAGGGCGGGGATAGATTATGGGGAGACGTTCTCACCAACAGCCAACCTGACAAGTATACGGGTATTAATGCAGAAAGCAGCCCAAGATGATTTAATTTTACACCAGATGGATGTGAAGACAGCCTACCTGCATGCTCCCATCGATCGAGACATTTACATGGAACAACCTGAGGGTTATGTAAAGGAGGGAGAAAAGCTTGTGTGTAAGCTAGAGAAGTCAATTTACGGCTTGAAACAGTCAGGCCGAAATTGGAATGAAATGCTGCACAAATGTCTAACAGATGACAATTTCACACAGAACCCGGCTGATCACTGCGTCTACACAAGAGAGTCAAAAGGGGAGAAAGTAATAATTGCTATCTGGGTCGATGATCTCATCATCGCAGCCAACAACACCAAGAGCCTAGAGAAAGTGAAAAACATGCTTTCTACCAAATTTAAGATGAAGGATTTGGGGAGGGTGAATCACTTTCTGGGCATGGATTTCAGCCAGTCGGATGGCTGTGTGGAAGTGTCACAAAAGAAGTATGTTTTAAAGATACTAGAACGTTTTGACATGCAGGAGTGTAGGGTCAGAGAAACACCCTGTGACCAAAAGTTAGACTACACCGAATATGCACCTAAAATGGTGGATGTGAGGAAGTACAGAGAGGCTGTAGGCAGCCTTCTTTATTTGACAACCTGTACACGTCCAGACCTATGTTTTGTAGTAAGCAAGTTATCGCAGCATTTTGCTGGACCTACAGATGAGCATTGGGGTACAGTAAAACATGTTTTACGCTATCTCAGGGGTACTTCAGACAAACATCTCTGCTTTAGAAAGAGCAGCGAGAAACTAGGCCTGCAAGCGTACAGTGACGCCGACTGGGCTGCAGATACAAGTGATAGACGCAGTACGACAGGGTATTGTGTGAGCATGGCTAAAGAGAGCTCACTAGTCTCTTGGAGAAGCAAGAAACAACCTACGGTAGCACTGTCGACATGCGAAGCCGAATATATGGCTCTAGCTCTAACTATACAGGAGTGTATTTATTTGGAGCAACTGCTAGGAGGTATGGATGCCTATGAATATAAGAAAACAGTTGTTAATGAGGACAACCAGGGGACAATTGCACTAGTAAGAAACCCCGTGTGTAGGCAAAGGTGTAAGCACGTGGATATTAAATACCACTTCATTAGGTCTACCATAAGGGAAGGAAAGATGTCATTAGTTTATTGTCCCACGGATGAAATGGTTGCAGATGTGATGACCAAGCCTGTTTCCAAGCTGAAACTGAGAAAGTTTGCAGGGGTCATGTTTGGTGTGTAAAATGTGTTGAAGAAGTCCACATTTGACTGTACCATTTTTTTTGTTTGTTTAAATATACACAGGTATACAGAAGCACATAATTCATAAGTGGGAGTGTTGACATATGACATGGATATGTATATTGTATTGTATGACTACATGTGTCACTGTGTACCTCAAACTGTTTATGGGAGTAGTTGCAACTACTACCTTTATCTAGGAGGAGGCGCTGTTGCGCTGGGTATTGTCAGTCGCATGATTGTGATGTCACTACCCTGTATATTGGGAGGCGAGTCCCGCCCCTCTTTCTCTTGGCTGACTGACTCTGGAGAGAGAGCAGCAGCAGTGTTTTTGTTCCGCCAAAATAAACCACGCCGAGCTGGCTAAAGAAAGACAACCGTCTATGTGCGATATTTATGAACTTTATGAACCCGCTGCGCAAGTAGACAAAAGGTATAAGTCTACTATGCTAACAAGCTTAATTTTCTTTTCTTTTTTTCTTTAAGAAAACAAACCTTGGACCCAGAAGAAGAGGCAAAGAGCGTTCCCGCGCAATGATTGCTCTGGGAACCCCGTTCCCAACTGTTCAACGCCATTTCCACCACTGGATATGCAGTACTTGAATATATTTTTATTGAAGTATGTATGTATGAGTATTTTTTTCTTTCTTTTCACCTACATGCATGTATTTATATATACATCTTTGTGTGTGTCCAGATGTGTGCCTGGGCGAGTATGTTCACATACTGGGACTGATGTTTGAATTGTGCTCCTGGTGGAGCTGTTATTTTATTGTCACACTCTGACCAGTGTCTTGTTTTATTCCCTATAGCTGATTGTATGTCTACATTGTTTTTGTACAGATACAAAAATTACCACAAAAGGATGTTTTATTACAAAACATCCAAATGGGTCTTATAAATGCAGAGGTTGTGCTCAATGTAACAATATGGTTAAAAGTTACTACTCTCATCCTCATACCATAGCAGTGACCACGCTCAGGCCTGACATGGTTCTTGTGTCAGAATCATCAAGGCAGGTGGTCCTGCTGGAATTGACTGTGCCCTGGGAAGACCGGATGGAGGAGGCGTTTGAGAGAAAGAGAGCTAAGTACGAGGAGCGCGCAGGCGAATGTCGAAGCAGGGGATGGAAGACCCGTTGCCACCCCATCGAGGTCGGCTGCCGAGGATTCGCCGGCCAGTCGCTCTGCAGGGCCTTCAAGCTGCTGGGTATTAGGGGGACTGCACAGCAAGAGAGCCGTCAAGAGCATCACCGATGCTGCTGAGAAGGCGTCAAGATGGCTGTGGATGAAAAGGAGTGAGCTACCTAGGCACAAGTCGGGGACTGATCGTCCCTGGCTGGGTCGCCTGGGCGAGGGTGTATGATGTTGAGAGACCCGAAACACCTGTTGACCCCAGGTTACATCACTGATGATGTGTCTAGGTTGCGCCGTAAGGTGTGTGTGTGTGTGTGTAAAATCTGGGAAAAGTATCCTATCAATGATGTCATCACATGTTCCACTTGCCATGTTGTTTATTTGATCAAATGTCCGTGTGGGCTAGCCTATGTGGGTAGAACATCACGTCAATTAAAACAAAGAATTTGTGAACATTAGAGCTCCATAAGGAGGAATGATAGAGATGACCCCATAGCAGTAGCCTACATTTAAATGACTTTAAACATGACATCACATCATTCAGGTTCCAAGGCATTGAGAAAGTGACTGCCTGCAGAGGCAGTCGCTCAAGCTGTGGGCGGCTGTGGCTCAGGAGGTAGAGCGTGTTGTCCACCAACCAGAAGGTCGGTGGGTCGATCCCCGGCTCCTCCAGTCCACATGTCGAAGTGTCCTTGGGCAAGACACTGAACCCCAAATTGCTCCCGATGGTGTGCCAGCACCCAGCTGGCCGCCTTCGGTGTGTGAATGGATGAATTCAATGTAGGCACATTGTAAAGCGCTTTGGATAAAAGCGCTATATAAATGCAGTCCATTTACCAGTCCATTTGCAGAGAGGTGGTAACATTGTAGCCTCAACGCGAGACTCTTCAGTCATTCTTCCTTCAGAGTCTCGGATGCGTGGTCCCTACAGCCACTGCAACGGTGGCTAAGTGGCTGCACGTGATATACACGCTAGCACCTAAAAACTTCGGCACTGGCATGTGAAAAAATGCTCGGTATTGTAAACTACGCACTATTTGGGAGTGCCAGGGCACCATCTTGGGTAACCATCTTTTTTTCTGATGAAGACTTTGTAGTCGAAACGTTAAATAAACTGACCTGGGAGCTGACTTCAATTCAGTGTGCGGACTCTATTTATTTTTTATGTTATCTACTTTTTGTCCTGCACCTGAGCCCTACAAGCGGATGTGCACGCCCTACCTCTCTCTTCAGTGACCATCTTGGGTAACAACATTGGCTGGGAGGTAGGTACAGTTTTATTGTGATTGATAGCGTGTATATCGCGTGCAGCCACTTAGCCGGCGTTGCAGTGGCTGTAGGGACCACGCATCCGAGACTCTGAAGGAAGAATGACTGAAGAGTCTCGCGTTGATGCTAGTAACATTGATGCGATTCTGAACAGAAGAGAATTGTTTATAACTTGCAAACGTTCTCCCCTAAAGGACTGAATGATGAGATGCCATGACATAGTCACGTAAATATTCATGTAAATATAGTATGTGCGAATTACTGTCGGCATAATTATGTGTATTATTTGTTGTAGTGTTGCACTTATTCCAATTTGTCTTGGGTCTCTTCAAGGTGACACATGCTTACTGTGAGAGACACTCCCACAAGAGACTGATTGTCCTACTAGTCTGGGCACCTTCCACCCCGCTTTTTGTCATGGGGGCGTAAACCAAGGAAACAGGAAACAACACCGGAAATAAGTGCGCCAAAAAACGTCTTTGTTGCCGTTAGCTTGACGCGGCGAGGTTACGTTAGCTAGAGCCTGAAAAGAACAACGACACAAGTTGTATAGTAGCGTTAGCACATTTCTAGTCACTGCAGAGGAAGGTTTCTGGAGAGCCAAAGACAATGGAGTACTCGCCATGTGAAATCTTATGATCAATGTCCATGTCTTTCCCAGCACAGGCAGCAGAGCAGAGATGCTTCAACTGATGCTTCATACTTGATCCTCCATTATCGATAACAGCGGACAGCTAATAGCGTTATAACTATTCCATCAACTGGCCATTTGTTTGAAAAGTAAAGCTTCTGTATTGGCTTAAAATATGTGATTGTGAATCTGCGATGTTTCTACAAGAACTTCAAAAACTTCGTTCGGTACGTCCATCTTTTGTTTTGTTGTTTGCCGTTTTATTTTCTTATTCGTTGTGTCTAATTGTCAAGTTAACAAGCTATTTCCGCTGTTGTTTCCTGTCTAGGGCGGGCTCTAGGCCGGAAGCAGGCAGGGTGACAAAATCACTTGTGAACGGAGGCCAGGCTCTTTCTCGCTGATAAGAGCCTGGTGACGCGAGGTTATTGTCCTACTACACCTGTGAACACATGGATGGAGGGGAGGTCTTTTAAACATCATTGTGGCAGAAATGCTGTCAAACACTTGACAAAGGTCCGAAACGTTGTTTAATAAAGAAAAGTGATGCTGAGCAAGAGCAGTGTGCGGGATCTGATACTGATACTTTCCAACGCACCTGCACAAAAGGGAAGTGGATGTGCGAATATCTCCTTTTCAAAAGATGTTTTATTACAGAAAATGGCCAAATAGTCATACATTCTGTCTTTGTGTTACTTATAGGTATGGATGGAATTATGGTGCCTCAGCGATATCCTAGATCGTATTGCCTCTTCACACTAGATAGACATTGTGACATTGTCAGTGATGTCACAATGGCTCCAGTGTCATCCCTGATGATGATGCTAATCGTGCATTCCTTTATAACTGGGAACTGGTAATCTTACCGGTTCAAAGTTCATGAGCTGGGACGTGACGTCACTAGAACTGGTATTTCCCATTCCAAACTCGTAGGAGTCTCAGCAGCCCGACCTAAAAAAATCCAAGATGGCTGCTCCGCGCAACAACAGTAGTTATAATTGTATAAATGCTATTTAGCACTTGTGTCTTGTTTGTGTCTCGTTAAATCAGCTGTACACACAGCACGGCCTACTTCTATCTGTGTGGACATGAGGCTGCAGTGTTTGTATGTGCAAAATGCCACGAAATGCCTTGTTATATCAACTGTTATTGCTAACAATGGCTAGCGAGTGGATCTGACCAGTGAACAGTGAACTTCCCAGCTCAACTTTTCTGCAAATGGAACGCTAACAAAACGGATGTGACGTCATTTAGCCTCCACGTCCCAGTTCTTTTGCGATAAAGGAACGCACAATAAGTGCGTGTGTTGCATGAGTTTTGGTGTCAATGAAGAAATCACTGAAGACATCACTCAATGATGACATCATCACCGATGACATCACAATCACTCGAGTGACATCACTGATGAAAGCATCACTGATTGATTACCGATGACATCACAATTGCTTGAGTGACATCAGTGATGACATCACAATTGCTTAATTGACATCACTGGTGACATCTTGAATGTAGAGTATAGCCCCCCCCCCAAAATTATTACATAATTTTTACATCATCGGGCGATATATGACATCAGTGTGACCTGGCCACCAGGCAAAGCCGTCTGGAACAGTATGACATCTTCGGTGATTTATGACCTCATCACTGTCTGTGAAATCATTAGTGATTTATGACATCATCTGTGATTTATGACAACACTTATTTATCAACATTAGGTGTCAGGCTTGCGTGTACTAGTTATTACTCTTTAAGGTTGCCAAAAGTATAGATAATATCCATAATTATTGATACAAAAAATTTAAACGGATACAATAGTCATTTGCAACAGTATCGATATCAGCACTGCTTTCTCTTAATGAAAAATCAAACTCCCTTCCTATCATTGGTGGGTATCTGTTGCTTAAACAAGCTAAAAGTGTTGTGATAGGCTGATGACTAGTGCAGGGGTAATCTGCTGTGTAAGTGCAAAGTTTTTAATGAGTTTTATCGGGCCTATATTAAAGCGCATGTCTGTCTGCCCATCCATCTGTCTGTTTATTTTTATGCCTCTTCATGCCGCCCGTGGTATAAAGAATTTATTTGAATATCGATATTTTCCTGGGTATCAGTATTGAAATTAGACCTTCTAGTATCATTACAACGCTACGGGTGATGTCTGCTCACGCGGCTTCTCTGTTCACGCATGCGTCTGACCCCCCCACTCGCATCAGTTCTCTTCTTCACTTCTGTTTGCGCGGGATGCTAACACAATGGACCCCGCCCCACTGAAACCCTCCTCACCGCAACAGTTCAAAGTACACCTGGTTCTCGGTCAGCTCCTGGTCTGGGCACGCTTTACGTCGCTTTTGGCCATTTAAACCATGGAAACAAGTGCGCCAAAAAAAAATCGTCTTTGTTGCCGTTAGCTTGACGCGGCGAGGTTACTTACGTTAGCTAGAGCCTGGTAAAAAAAAAAAAAGCTTCTGTATTGGCTTAAAATATGTGATATTGTGAATCTGCGATGTTTCTACAAGAACGTGTTCAAAAACTTTGTTCGGTACGTCCATTTCTTATTCAGTTTCCGCTGCTTGTTTCCTGTCTAGGGCGGGCTCTAGGCCGGAAACAGGCCGAGTGACAAAATCCCTTGTAAACGGAGGAGGCCAGGCTCTTTATCGCCGAGAAGAGAGGCTGGTGACGCGAGGTTAGTCAGCTCCAGGCCCCGGGGGAATCAACCCTTTTCACGCGTTCCCCATTTTGTGTCGAAAAGGCAGGTGCAGGCAAAACACTAATGAGGGTTTTCAAACTTCCATTACTGGTCTGTGTTTACCCTGCCTTTTCGACGCAAAATGGGGAACGCGTGAAAAGGGTCTATTTGATCCTTTTCTCAGTCCTTGTTGCACACAAGGGACATGTGCATTCTCTTCCACAGAGACGGCTGTTTGCACTGGCTATATGAGGCTCCAAGGGCTTTGGTGCAGGTCGCCACGACGACAGTGGGAAACCACTTGTCCCTGCTCTCAACCGCAGCCTTCAAACGCTTCTCTGTCTTGTACTTATCGACGAGAGACTGGTACATGCTGCTGTAGAGTTTGTTCACGTCTAAATCTGCTGGATAAGGCTGGTCGTGCCTGAGGCCCTTGTCCCGACAGAAGCGATTGGCAACCCTCTTGGAGAGGTCGGCGGCTTTGCTCCTCATCTCTTCGGTGACACCGTGCGATTCACTCACCTGTGCGAAGAGGCGACTCAATAGCCGAGAGATCAAACTGTCGTATTTGCCGTCGTCACGGGCGTCCTCGGTGGTCCCCACGGCGACGTGCTGTAGCAGCTTTTTGATCATCTCCTCTGCAAACATATGGGTGAGGTCTTTGCAGAACTCCCTCGATATCCCCGGGAATTGCTTTGCTCCGTGTGTCCCTAGTAAAACAGAGTCCGACTTTGATCTGCTGGCCGCGCGCAGCTGTTCCCGAGTCTCGCTGCTCTCGTTTAGAATCACAGCAGAGACTCTGTCAATGAACTTGACTCTGTCAATGAGCCTGTCTGTCAGATTGCGAATGGCTCCACTCGCCAGCAGTGTCTTAAGCCTCTGTGCAGATGAAGACAGCGGGTCTGCTGCATGATGCTGTCCACTATAATTGCTCTCCACTATTTTGGACAATGGTTTCGCTCTACTGTTGTCCACTATTTGGGGAAATGGTTTCAAAGTTCTATTGCTGTTCACTATTTTGGGCAATGGTTTCAAAGTTCTATTGCTGTCCACTATTTGGGGCAATGGTTTCAAAGTTCTACTGTTGTCCACAATTTGGGGCAATGGTTTCAAAGTTCTACTGTTGTCCACTATTTGGGGAAATGGTTTCAAAGTTCTATTGCTGTCCACTATTTGGGGAAATGGTTTCAAAGTTCTATTGCTGTCCACTATTTGGGGAAATGGTTTCAAAGTTCTACTGTTGTCCACTATTTGGGGAAATGGTTTCAAAGTTCTACTGTTGTCCACAATTTGGGGCAATGGTTTCAAAGTTCTATTGCTGTCCACTATTTGGGGGAATGTTTTCAAAGCTCTATTGCTGTCCACTATTTGGGGCAATGGTTTCGGCACCAGCTGAGGTGGACTGCGACTGGGAGATGTCTCTGAGGCAAGAGATGTCCCATCACGAGTCATCCGCAAAATATTTTCAATGAGGATGATCTGTCTCTTATCCAATGTCGTAAAAGGGCATCAGTGAGTGATGTCATCCGTCATAATGTTATGTCATAATATCATGATCTCATGTTATGATGTCATCATAATTAATGTAGACATTTCACACAGCCCTTCAGAATTAAATTCCAACACACACCACAACACAGCCATTCACAAATGTTCAACACTTCACACAAGCCTTCCTTAAAGTGCAACACAATTGCTCGTGTGACATTACTGATGACATCATAAATGATGACATCACTCACAGAGTGACATTGTTGATGACATCACTGATGACATAATCACAGATGACATTAGAATTGCCCGAGTGGAATCACTGATGACATCACTGACCGATGACATCACAATTGCTTGAGTGTGAATGTAGAATATACGCGCCCCACACCAAGCCGTCTAGAGACATAATGACCCATTTATGACCTGATGATCACTATCTGTGATATTAGTTATTTATGACATAATTGGTGATATATGACATCACTATAATAGTGACCTGGCCACCGGACTGTATAACATCAGTGGTGAGTTATGACCTCATCACTGTCTGTGACATCAGTGATTTACGACATCAGTTGTGATATGACATCACTATAGATATGACATCACTATAGTAGTGACTTGGCCACCAGGCCCAGCGGTCTGGAACAGTATGACATCATCAGTGGCCACAGGAGTCGAGGTACGTGTAACCCACATTGTGGGTCCACGTCGCTGTCTGGGCCCAGCGTTGTCAGCAAGCCAACCAGTGCTTGTACCTTGGGGTCAAACCTTAAATGCGGTGGTATCTCCACGCGAACATCAAGTGAGTCCATGACACTGGCAATTTTATTCAAATAATCTGGTGGGGCTGCCATGGTGTCCCTGTAGGATGAAGAATTGAGGTAGGAATCTGCAAACAGCTTCACCCCCTCCAATTTAGGTGGTCCACCAGAATCTGGTATTTGAACAGTTCAGTACTGTCGGTAGGCAGGTGACCAAATGGTATCTTTAAATCGAGCAAACTCACCAGGGTCACGGTGGCTGAAGCTGGGGATGGTTGGTCCGAGTCCCCTGTAAGTTTGCTAGCTGCTAGGCCAGGCCACTCTTCTATCTTCGCTGAGCTGCAACAGTCAGTCGCGTTCTAGACCGGATGTTGCACCAATGATTTTACAGCGGGGCATTCAAAAATAAGGTGCATAGGTGGAGTTGATGAGAGGCAAGCTGGTAAACAGTTGTGCGACTAGCTTGAGGCTGCTTACAGTCTCCATGAGCTGCTTGATATTCAATCCGACTTAACGTAGATATGCACACAGGTCTTGCTGCGACTGCCGTAGTCTCTCCTACTTTCTAATCTCTAAATCATGTTTCATCTTGGAATCTCACAGGTGGCTCCCGTCATCCTGGAACCTATAGTGAGATGAGGGGGATTCTCTGAGGTTCTCATTGTGCTGACTCCCTCTGTATAAAGACCGGGGGCTAGCTGGGGCTCGGGACTTTCTACTTATATAGTTCTATTTCCTCATGGTACAAGTCCCACTCGGTAAGAGCGGTATCCACTCTCTAGCCTATATGCTCCATCTTGTAGACCTCCAAATGGTGTGGTGTACACGACGCTTTCAGACCAACTCCTTCTCCGTCGTTCTCCGGGGTAAGCGCTGCTATCTGGCTTGGAGGACCAAAATCACTTATCTCACTGTTCACGCATGACTTCTGTGTTCACACGTGACTTCTGTGTTCACGCGTGATCTCACTGTGTTCACCACGCGTGATCTCAGTGTTGTTCACGCGTGCTCTCACCGTATTCGCGCGTGACTGCTAACATACTGAAACCCCCTCTTTTCTTCACTCCTGTGTTCACACGTGACTTCTGTGATCTCACTGTGTTCACGCGTGACTGCTAACACACCGAAACCACCCCTCCCAGCAGCAGTTCAACGTCCTGTTGGTTCTCGGCGAGCTCCAGGCGCAGGTAGCGATTTGATCCTCTCGTCTTTGTTGCACACAAGGGACATGTGCATTCTCTTCCAGCGAGAAGGCTGTTTGCACGTCAGTGCAGAGGTTTGGCTACGGGAGACTCCGAGGGCCTCGAGGAAGGTCTCCACCAGAACAGAGGGGAACCACTTGTCATTTGTATTAACTGCAGCCTTTAAACGCGTCTCCGTCATGTACTTCTCAACAAGAGACTGGTACACGGTCGTGTAGAGTTTATTGACATCTAAATCTCGTGGGTAAGGTTGTTTGTCGCTGATGCCTTTGTCTCTACAGAACCGAGAGGTAATCCTTTTAGCCAGATCATCCGTCTTGCTTCTCATCTCTTCTGCAACACTGCGGGATTCGCTTACTTCTGTGAGGAGCTGACTCAAGAGCCGAAAGATCAACGCGCCATAGTTGTCGTTGTCGTTGTCCTCGCGAGAGTCCGTGCTCTGTTGAGGAGAGCACGTTCCCACCTGCTGTAGCAGCTGTTTTAACATCTCCTTTGCAAACATATGGCTGAGGTCATTGCAGAAGTCCCTAGATATCACTGGGAATTGTTTTGCTCCATATGCCCCGAATAAGACGGAGTCCGACTTTGATCTACTGGCCGCGAACAGCTGCTCCCGAGTCTCGCTGCTCTCACTCATGATCACAGAACAGACTCTGTCGATCAGCCCGACTCTGTCGATGAGCCGGTCTGTCAGATTGCGAATGGCCCCACTAGACAGCAATCGGGAAAGTCTCTGAGCAGAGGAAGACACAGCGCTGCCCTTCATACGGGTGTCCTGCATGATGCTGTACACGATTTTGGACAATGTTTTTGGCACCATTTGTGGAATGGGAATGGGAGATGTCTCTGAGGCTCCCGACATGTTTGATTGCAGTGATCGGTCTTCCCCGATTTCGTCAACATCCTTTAGCAAGGAGTCAACAGCGCCCATTACTGTGATCACTGGCTCTGTTCTGCTTTCCTCTGACGGTTTCCTCTCTGACAACATATTCTTAATTGACTCCAAAGTCAGTCTCAGGATTTCTTTGGCTGTCTTATTGAGACATTCAGGTAGCATCCGTTCTTCCTCTTTATCGGTATAAGGTAGCATCCGTTCTTCCTCTTTATCGGCATAAGGTAGCATCGGTTCTTCGTCTTTATCTGTATAAGGTAGCATTGGTTGTTCCTCTTTATCGGCATAAGGTAGCATCGGTTCTTCGTCTTTATCTGTATAAGGTAGCATTGGTTGTTCCTCTTTATCTGCATCAGGTAGCATTGGTTCTTCCTCTTTATCTGCATCTTCGCAAATTGAAGGAGTTGGACCAAGGATAGGCTCGCTCTGGCACAGCCGTGGTTCAATATCAGTGGCGGAAATGAACTGAGGAAGTATCTCACTTGTACACTCAGGCAGAACCATATCCAGATCCACAGATACATGTGCTATGTCGCCTGTCGACTCGGCGGGCACTGATGCCAGCGCCTCTGATGGTGGGGGGACGTCAGAGCGTCCCTTGTTGCAGCCACATAACACCGGAGGCTTTGGTGTTGGGGAGACGTATGAGCGTCCATTTTTGGAACCACAACATAGAGAAAAAAAACTACATTTCCAGGCAGTCTTTTTGCCCTCAATGGTCTTTTCAACTCCCTGCAACATCTTCTCAGCTACTTGGGTGCTTGACAGTACGAGACCGGAAGATTCTGCAGAAGTTGGGATGATCAACGACAAGGCATCTAGGACATCTTTCGCTATGGCGTCTGTCAAGTCATGAAGCATGTTATTGTCTTTGTCCATACCAGCAAGAGAATTGCTAAGGGAGCTTTCCAAACGCTGCTGGACCTTGGCCGCTGTGATGTCCAGCTCTCTGAGAGGCTCTGACAGCTGTGGGATAAGTTGCTCTGTGACCCCAGGGAGCACAATGTCACATTTGCGGACAAAGAGATGGAGGGCAGGGACAAAAACCTCAACTATGGTGTCTGTGACAAACTTCTGTATGTCCATAGACAAGTTGGCCATCATGTTCTTCGCTTCCGGATCTCCAGTAGTGACTTCCCTCGTTAAGAAGCTCTCTATCATGTTATTGATGCGAGTCTGTTGCAGCTCTGAAATCCGCATGGCTGGGTCCATGTCACTTTATGGTTGCTATTAATGCTACCGTTCCTTATAGCCTAAGCAGCAGGGAATTATTTCTGACATCACTCATGATGTCACAAAAGGATTTATGACATCACTGATGTCACAATGTGTATGACATCATCAGTCGGTCACAAATCACTGATGTCACTTATGCATAGACATTGTGACATCAGTGACTAAACAGTGACATCATCAGTGATTTATGACATCACTGAAGATGTCACAATGTCAACAGTGATGATATCATCAGTGATGTCAATGAAGTAGTTGTGATGTCATCAGTGAGTAATGTCATCAGTGATGTCACTCAGTGAGCATCACATTGTTAGACTGTCTTCTTTCTACGGCATGGCCAGTAGGGGGCAGAGGCGTTTACTGTATAAGCGGGTCTGTCTGAATGTCCCCCGAAAGAAAGAACGAAAGATGATGTCATGAATCACTGATGAAGTCACAGTGATGAGGCCTGATGTCATATATCACTGATTACATCACTGATGACATCTCTGATGTCACTGCTGAGGTAATAAATTGAATGACTCTTGCTTATCCACCTTATTTCTAGCTGCCATGATGCCTGATGGATGCTTCTTCTGCTTCCGGTGTAATAGACTGTTTTACAGTCTATGGTTTTAACTTGACAAAAAAAACAGCTATGAGGATTTTACAGCAGAGCCATTCTGCTCTACAGCCGTGTCGTTCGGGTGCTGGGATAACGTAATGCATTGTGGGTAGTCGGCTACTGTGGCTAATGCTAGCGGCTAGCTAGTGGCAGTAAAACGCCACTGAATGACCAAATTGATTTAACTTTTAACCATTTCGAGTAACACTGTTTCCATACGGGGACCCCCAGCGTTGGTTAATAACGTGACTATATTTATAACTTTTATAACGTCCTCCAGTTTCCGGTTTATAATTCGGGTCTGTATAACAAAGGAAATGGCAAGCTGCAACAATAAGTCACGTTAAACCGGACCTTGTACCCACAATTATTTTTTACAGTGGGGCATTCAAAAATAAGGTGGATAGCCTCAGCCAAGCCATTCCCCACTGTTACATAGACTGTTACTGTTAGTAGTCTACTAGACTAGACTGTTATGGCACGGGATGTCCGTTATGGCACACGGGATGTCCGTTATGGCACGGGATGTCCGTTATGGCACATATAGAAGCAGCCGCTTCTATAAGTGGTGGCCAGTGGTATATTAGTACACAAACACAATCGATCAACTAAGATCGTTAAGTGCAGTGCCCGTTCGCCTGCCTCCCCTTCTCCCCAATCACCCCCCCCCCCCCGCTGTAGGTAGATCTAGCATTCCCGTTCCACTCATTCACACATCATGCTCTACCACTCTTCTAAACCCCCCCTGCCCACCCCATTGGTGCAGTGCCTAATGCATTGTCCCATCAAGTCAAGTCAAGTCAAGTCAAGTTTCTTTGTATAGCCCTAATTCACAAGCATGTCTCAGAGGACTTCACAGAAAATATGTCTACCTAATTCTAGCTGACACTGTCAGCTAGAATTGACACAACAGTAGCAATTACAGTAGTAATAATAATACATTGAACAATAGAGAAATATAGAAAATATAGAAATATAGAATAGAATGGGTGCCATGCTTTAGAATAGTGGCCCCTTTATGACATCACAAATGATATGTCACAATGAAAATGTATATCGCTGTAGCTTCCCCGTGGGCGCATTTCCTTCATTTTTAGCTGCGGCCAGCATAGCTATATAACCTAACTGCCAGATGGGGGCTGTATTGTTTTTACAAAACCACACTCCATCTGGGTATGCTTCCGCGGACGCAATATCCCCACAATGCACTGGGCTCGCATGGCCTTCGTTTCCACGCCCGCCCATTTCATGACGCTCTGACGCAAAACGCATCGGGGCGTCATGTCCAGCCTTGCGGAAGTCGAGCACCTATGAACTACAACTGTTGTGGGCCATGGTCCTGCCTCTAGAGGTCCTCCACGCCCCTTCAGAGGTCTTGAAGAAAAACAAAAGGCAGCCATCTTTTTCCACCGCCTAGCCTACGGTAGCTAATATTAGCTTTCCATAGCTCCTTGCAAAGAGACCATATCTCGGGAACGGAAGCACGTACAGACACAGGACTGGCGGCATTGGAAAGCTCGTCAAATTTTACATCTAGTAGTAGGTGCGTTCCTTACTTCAACGCACCTACTACTAGATGTAAAATTTGACGAGCTTTCCAATGCCGCCAGTCCTGTGTCTGTACGTGCTTCCGTTCCCGAGATATGGTCTCTTTGCAAGGAGCTATGGAAAGCTAATATTAGCTACCGTAGGCTAGGCGGTGGAAAAAGATGGCTGCCTTTTGTTTTTCTTCAAGACCTCTGAAGGGGCGTGGAGGACCTCTAGAGGCAGGACCATGGCCCACAACAGTTGTAGTTCATAGGTGCTCGACTTCCGCAAGGCTGGACATGACGCCCCGATGCGTTTTGCGTCAGAGCGTCATGAAAATAATGTGAGAGATGGTTGATAGGTCAGGCAGTGAACAACCAATTTCAAAAATTTCAACGGATTCGAAAACCTTAGGGGCGTGAGATTTAATATATATTCATATTCCCCACGGGAAAGCCGTCCTTCAAGTATGTACTTAACCTAACTAACTTAACCTAACTAACTATCCGGTGTGCACAACATTGTCAGACTAAACTCCGGCTGACACCCCAAAAACCTACAATCCACTACGGAAAAATGTATATTGTTTATTTATTAACTGGCCCCTGGCCTTCTATCATTTCACGAAAGTGGCCCCCGGGCAAAGCAAGTTGACTATCCCTGACGTAGGAGCTCTGCGCTGCTCAGGCTAATAGGCTAGGCTAACATAACAAAACAAACTGCAAATGTTGGGTGCAAACATTGACTGTTCAATTCGCCATTCAAAAGAAAGAAGAATTTTGAAGCCGCTACCAAGAGAGAAAGAGGGAAGCGACTATTGGAGATTGAAAATGCTCTACCTGCCCTTGAAGCGACATACCAAGTCTCAAAATCCTCTGAATAAAACTGCATCTTGGGTGGTCAAATAAACACACAAAAAAGCAATTTGAATTGGGAGACAAGCCTGAGGGGCTCCAGGCGCGGCAGCTCAAGGGCGCACAGGCGCTCAAAAGGCAGGCCCGGTTCTACGGGGTGCAAAAGCACGCATTGCACCCTTATTTTAAAAAGTGAAAAGCCACCAGTCTTGTGGCCACAGGTAATAAGGTCAATTTCTGAACTTATTTTTATTTATTTTTATTTTCTTCTTTTTAATGTATACTGTTGTGTTTTTTGAGTGTATTACTGCTGCTTGTGTTTTGCTGTTTTGCACATGTATACTTGTTTTACGGGTGTAAAGCACTTTGATGCCTATGTTTTGTTGTTTTATATATTCTGTTTTTATGTTTTTGTGTTTTATGTTTCGGGGAAAACGGATGGAAACTAGCCTTGTGCTAAATCCGGCAATTTTTACACTTTTATTATGTTCCAGATGTTTTTATCTGTTCCATGGTTATTGTGTTCATTAATTTTGCATTGTCCCGTCTAAATAAATATATCAAATCAAATCAATTGTCTGCATGCTCAGTTGAAAAGTAAACAAAAACAAAAAAACAAAATAAAACGGTTTATTTCTTTCTTTTTTTTAATAAATGCTGCAGCTGCACACTTACTGTTTAAACATGAATTATAATTGTTGTTTTTCTTTGTTCTTTGATGTGAATTTATGGCTTTTTGGCACCTATATGTAACCTTTTAAGGTTGAGATAATTGTATTATCATTATGGTCCAAATATTTCAGTAAAGCACTTGAAATATTCTTGCTTGGGTGGTATCATTCTACTTGAAATGATGGTAAAATGCATTATTTTTAGTAAAATAAAAAATTTCGGTCGGCCGCCCGAGTGGGCCTGGCCTTCAGCCGGGCATCTGCACCCCTTCCTATCTAGGATGCATCCCTAGTCATCTTGTTCTGGAACCGGCCCTGTCAAAAGGGCCTTTCGGTGTGCGACTCGCAAGACTTTCACAACGGCCGTCTTTGAACCTTTCTCACTGCACGAAGCAGGACCACGGTTTTGAAGCCAAGACCAAAGATATCACATCTCCACGTTGTTCTCACGTTGCTCGTATTTCGTCTGGAACAGCCCAAAATTAGACACAAAATGGCTGCTGTGAAAAACGTCAATTAAACAAGTATTTTTTATGGTTCTGACAACAGAAATAATAGAAAGTTAAGTTAGATCAATGAAAACACTTGTATGATCATATCTTTCAATAAAATTCAAAATATGCATTGCAGACTGATTCGCTGTGAAACTATAGGCTTCAACATTATTAGCGGTGGGAACGTTAATTTATAGATCCATGGGTGGGAAACCCTTCCATTCCCCTCACTTCCTTGTTGTGGTACGCAGTGATCGAGAACAAACCAATCAGGGCGTGGGTGTTTCTGGGACACGCCCACCCTGCCGATCACGAGTGGATTCCGCGTGCCCCCGCTGTGCGCTTTCGGCCAATCAGGACGGCCCGCTGAGAGAGCGAGGCAGAGGCTGGGCGGGAGATCCGCGCGCTGTGACAGCTCCGAGTTCAGTGCTGCACCAGAGAGAGGAAGAAAGCGAAGAGCTCTCACTCTGGGGAAGTTTGGGTCCATAGAGAGGCAAAGTGAACGTCACTTCCTGCTTCAGCACCGTACCAGATATTTTTATCCACCATTTATTTTCCCATAGACATTTCGTAAAATGCTTATAAAAATAGTTTTACTTGTTCAAACCAGAAACAACAGAGACCACATAACATTTCACTCGGAAATTGTTGCGGATTTAAAGAAAAATATTCTTTTGACGTTTTTATTTTTTTGGTCTGAGTGAAATGTTCTAGGTCTCTCCCGATTCTAAATATAGCTGAACCGTTTGGTTTGACAAAGTAAAACTATTTTTATACGCATTTTACGAAATGTCTATGGGAAAATAAATGGCGAATTAAAATATCTGGTAATGCTGAAGCAGGAAGTGACGTTCACTTTGCGTCTCTATAATTATGATTTTTTAACGAACAAACATGCTGACATTTGTTGTTATACTATTATATAGCCTAGCATTATAAAAGTGCATGATTTCTAATTTAGATTTTTTTCTTTCTGTTTCTGTGTTTTATAAATATTAGATGGAGGCTAAATCATTTTCTGCATTCATCATCATCATTCATCATGTTCCACCACTGCAGGGTGGGAACGCCTGGGAACGGAGTCCCCACAGTAAACATTGAGAGGGAACCATATTCCTCCTCAGGTTGCTGTTAAAAAAATGTCTTGCAATGCAGTGGAGAGCAGAGCAGTGGGCAGTGTGAAAGCAGCAGAGAATAGTAGGAGAACTGGAAGCTAAATAAGCAGCGACAATATCAATGTATCATCAAGTCTGTCATCAAGAAAATCAAGGGGAAATTATAGCTGCTGCGCAGCAATGGGTCGTAGCCGGGCAAGTCTCAAGTTTTTGAGCTAGAGTCCAAGTCAAGTCTCAAGTCTTTTAGCTATAGTCCAAGTCAAGTCTCACCACATCTTTGGTCACAAGTCCAAGTCAAGTCTCAAGTCTCTTATGGATGAGCATTCTATCTATCATCTGCTGCATGCCATCCAGTCTGCTTAGAACACTGCATAGCTCAAACTAAGGGATTCAAAGCATAGGCTACTGTATTATCCACTCTCTATCTATTAGCATACAGAATCAGCATTGATTAGTTAACATTATTATTAATAGACTTTTCATTAATGTTAATACACACAAAAATAAAGATTGTTCACAAGTCCCAAATCTCAAGTCCAAGTCAGTCTCAAGTCTTTGAGGAAAAGTCTCAAGTCTAGTCTCGAGTCACTGTGTGTGAGTTAAGTGTGACTCACGTCCAAGTCTCCAGTCCAAGTCCTCTCTGGGCACTGATGGCATCATCAGTGATGTCACAACACTGATGACATCATCAGGGATGTCACAATGCACAATTGCTCAAGTGACATCTCTGATGACATCAGTTATGACATCATCATAAGTGTGTGTGTGTTTAGTGGTCCCCAACCACCGGGCCGTGGACCGGTACCGGGCGGCAACGCATTTGGTACCGGGCCGCGAGCCCGGTCCAAAGAAAAAAGTAATAAACATAGGCTATAATATTATAGGCTGTGTGTGGTAGTTGAAACATAGTTTCAAGTTGACGTTTATTTATGTTTGTAGTTGAAACAAAAACATAAATACTGTATAGGCTACATACAGTACAACACAAAAGGCTGTTATTTACCCTTTGTCGCCACCTGGTAAGTAAATATATACTAAAACCATTCAAATTGACAACCGGTCCACGACTTTTTTTTCCATGTATCTACCGGTCCTTGGCACAAAAAAGGTTGGGAACCCCTGAAAAAGTGATGTTTCGAGCAAAGCTCTTCATCAGAAGAGCTTTGCTCGAAACATCACTTTTTTGGGTGTTTAAATAAAAAACACTGAAACTAGGAGCCCTTGCAGTGTACAAGCTTTTTATTCATTTTTTGCCTCAGCCAGGAAGGACATCAATTGCTCGAGTGACAATACTGATGACATCACAATTGCTCAATTGACATCACTGATGACAATACTGATGACATCACAATTGCTCAAGTGACATCACTGATGACATCCCTGATGACATTATTGATGACATCCCTGATGACATCACAATCGTGACAGACACCGCCGCCCGCCACAGACACCACCCACTTAGCCAAGATGATGTATTAGGTACTTTTACCATCAAGCGGCATCTCAACCATTTGGTAGATGCCTATATAAAAATAAAACTGTGGGGTCTGTATTTCTTTTTAAATTCTTGTTATTTTTTTTTATTTATTTAATTTAACCTTTATTTAACCAGATAAGACATTTGAGATACAAGATCTCTTTTGCGAATGTGATCTGGCCAAGAAGGCAGCAATTACAAGCCAGGTTACAATCAACATAAATTACAGTAAATAAAAGGAAACATAAAAACAGGGCTATAAAGCTGAAACATTTCAAAAAGCAGGGACAACCAAATACATCATAAAATACCACATCCAAGGGTAATAAATAACACAAGATCAAGAACGTAAAAACATATGGCCTAAAAACAAGAATAACAGGTCAAAAAGGGCAAAGTAAACTAGACATTACTGCAGGAGCAGCTTGCAGTAAGAACTTCAGATAAAGCATGTTTAAAACTGGACAGAGGAATGGAAGAGACCAGTTTCAAACGGGACTGCAGGTCGTTCCACGACCAGGGACCAAAGTAAGAGAGACTCTTTTTTCCACATTCTGTTCGCATAATTGGCACTTTGAATTTCAACCAGCTATTTGATCTTAAATTATGGGAGTTGTTTATCGCTACAAACGTAGAGCAGATATATGAGGGTAGTTTGCCCAGGATGGCCTTGTAGATGAACATGTACCAATGTCGCATTCTGCGCAGGGCAAGGGAGGACCATCCAACCAGGTCGTACAAGGTGCAATGATGAGTCCTGTAACCTGAGTTTGTGATATATCTCAGAGCGGCATGGTAAAGGGGGTCCAGTTTAGACAAGGAAGTAGGGCTAGAAAGACTGTAAACAACATCACCATAGTCTAGCTGAGACATAAAAAGGCTTTCCACCAGGCGTTTACGGGCAGACAAGGAGAAACAGGCTTTAAGTCTGTACAAGAAACTGAGAGTAAATTTAAGCTTCTTAGACAAAGTGGAAATATGCAATTTAAAGTTAAGGTGATTATCAAACCAGAAACCCAAGTATTTATAAGACTCAATGAACTCAATGGGTGCACCATCAAGTGTACATAGAGGAGGCGAGGAGGGCACAGTGTTACCATGTGCGAACAGCATGGCTTTGGTTTTGCTCGCATTTAGGAGAAGTTTAGAGTCAATTAAGGCATGCTGGAGGATGGAGAAATTGGCTTGGAGGTAATTAACTCATTGAATGCCATGGACGTCCTTCGACGTCCAATTAAATAGTGACGTAGAATGCCACGGACGTCCTTCGACGTCCAATGCGTTTTTTGACGGTGGGACGTCGATCAAAGCCTTCCGCAGCTCCTGTACAACTATAGTAGCTATTGGAGGTGTATAACCTATTTTACGGACTCATTAGGTGGCGACAGTGCTTGCTCGGTGCAGTCCAGATTAGAGACAGGTCCGAGAAACAGCCTAAAAGCCGTGGATCAAAGACAACCCGATGCATGCTCCCAGAGCCATTTGCTCTGTCGCGGGAGCTGACATTGGCTCCGAACAGGAGTCAATCCGCGCTCACAACTGAGCCCCTCTGTCCCTGTCTGTCTGTCTGTCTGTCTGTATAGTTTCTCCAACCGATTAGCAGCCAGGAAAGCAGCCCCTGACGCCAAACCATTCAGCAATCCGGGTTGGCTCTTCCCTGCTGTGGCGCTGAGAGCCGACAGCAGCACACAAACGCAGCACTCCGAAAATATAATGGTTGCGTGAGGCTGTGTGCAGTGTGGGGAGGAGTTTACGGGGGGAGGGGGGGGGGGGGGGTGGTGCACGCAGGGCATCACACAACAACTACGTCACTACATCAGAAAATATTATCTTCAGACTCAGTGAATGTGCTTGAAATGCTGCATTTCACAAAAGGCGGATTATCTCAGCTAATAATTTGAAAAGCCTGAAAACGCTGAAAACAACCTATCTTCTCCGGCTCATAACTAAAGAACGGAAAATGGTATCAATAAACTTTTTTTTGCTGATGATACAATAGAGCCAGCTCGTTCTTGTGCGTGTTCGGTGTTTACATAGTAATATCACACAATATTCTGTGGGCCTCGAGAAATCACTGAAAACGCTCTGAAAACTCTGGCACTGGGAGCATCCGTTCTCCAAAAGTGGCTGGCACTGAATGAGTTAACTGCAGTCTCTAGAGAAGGAGCGGAGGCATATAAAACCGTATCGTCAGCATACATATGATATTTAGAATGCTTTAGGCCGTCACAAATTCTATTAGCATAAATTAAAAAGAGGAGGGGCCCCTTTTTTGTTATTAGTGCGCTAATAACAAAAAATACAAAAAAATAATTTTTACATTGCTTTTTTCTTCGAGCGAACATTAAAGGGTTAAAAAAAATCTTGACTGACCGACAGGATGCAGAACCCACTTAGTCAATTTTAATTATAGATAAGATCACAGTTGCTCGAGTGACATCACTGATGATGACATCACATTTGCTCAAGTGTCATCACAGTTGGACAATTGCAAATTCACACACACACACACACACACACACACACACACACACACACACACACACACACACACACACACACACACACACACACACACACACACACACACACCTGCACGTGTGACATCACTTCCACCATCACAAATCAGACAGACAGACCCATTTGTCCAATTTTATCATGTATACAGTATACATACCGTATATATATATATATATATATATATACATATATATACACATACACACACACACACACACACACACGTAGCTATATATACATAGCTACGTGTGTATATATAGGTGTGTATAGGTGTGTATATATATACGTATATATATACGTGTATAAAAAATAAGAATGCAAAGTGTCTGTCTGTGAGCAGAATAGAGAGCCCCAGGGATGATGTATTTTTGTAGTCAGAATGCGGAAGTCCCGGACTTCCTGGTTCTTCACTGTTTCTGTCTATGGGATTTTTGAATGGGTTTTTGCCGCGATGCTTCAAATAAGGTCTCTGAGCAACGCAAGCTTAATCAAACGCGAACCAGAGTTCAGTCGGATAATCTTCACACATGAGGACCACTTTCATGAGTTTTGTAGCGTAAATGCGAGCCCTATAAGTAAAAAGCTCGAGCTAAGCTAATCCAGAACTACACACTGTCGCATAGGCTTCCACGTCACGTCAGCACTCAACCTGGACTGTTGTTGATGTGTGCGCTGCTGTGCACTGATTACCCCGGGCTGAACGGGCTGAACCAGGTGAGGGAAGATAATTTCCGTGTTCGTCCTTTGAAGTCGACTCAACAGTGTAGTCTCATTTAGCCGTTTGCTAGCTAGCTGCCCTTTTAACGGCACGTAAAAGCTTCAAAACTCATACAAGTGGTCCTCGTGTGAAGATGATATTACTAAACACTGGTTCGCGTTGCGTTGCCCAGAGACCTTATTAGAAGCATCGCGCCAAAAACCCATTCAAAAGTCCCATAGGCGAAAACAGTGAAGAACCAGGAGTGTTAGCATCGATGATTTCCGGACTCGTTCCTGGGGCTCTCTATTGTGTTCGGCCACAGCTACGCCATTTTACGTATGCTGAATCTTTGAGGAAGTGTAAAGAGCGGGTCCCCTAAAGGAGCCAGCCAAATTACTCAAATTTCCACCCCAGAAATACGTCTGTGTTCAAATAAGAACACATATTAGATTTAAAGTGGTGCCATTTGCTATTTATGCCCTCGAAAGGCAAAACCATCTCTGTCATGGTTTTCTTTTTTGTAAAATAGTCAGTATAGCAATCTATACCAAAATGATATGCTTATTCAACACAATCAACCTTGATTCAACATTAAACAGGAGCAGCTGTGGGTCAGGAGGTAGAGCGGGTCGTCCACTAATCAGAAGGTCGGTGGTTTGATCCCCGGCTCCTACAGTCCGCATGTCGATGTGTCCTTGGGCAAGACACTGAACCCCGAATTGCTCACGATGGCTGTGCCGGCACCCTGCGTGGCAGCTGGCCGCCTTCGGTGTGTGAATGGGTGAATGTAGGCACATTGTAAATCGCTTTGGATAAAAGTGCTATATAAATGCAGTCCATTTACCATTTAAACACAGCAATGTGCGACTGGATCCTGGATTTCCTGACAGACCGCCGCCAGGTGGTGAGGGTGGGCAACCTCACCTCCTCCCCACTGACCATCAGCATAGGAGCGCCCCAGGGATGCGTCTCCAGCCCCTTCTGGTACGACCTCTACACCCACGACTGCGTGGCGACTCAAACTTCGAACACCATCGTGAAGTTTGCAGACGACACAGCAGTCGTGGGGCTGATCTCGGGGGGCGACGAGACGGCCTACAGAGAGGAGGTGGGGGGGGGGGGGGCACACCCCGGGGGGCACACCCCCCCCCCAATCACCATCAACGGCACAGTGGTGGAAAGGGTGGACAGCTTCAAGTACCTGGGAGTCAACATCCACCAGGACCTGACTTGGGCCGGCCACACCGCCACTGTTGTCAAAAAGGCCCAACAGCGAATACACGGACTCAGGCGCCTGAAGAAATTTGGGCTAAGGCCAGAAATCCTTACGGACTTCTACAGAGGCACCATTGAAAGCCTGCTGACTGGCTGCTTCACCACCTGGTACGGGAACTGTACCACCATGGACCGCAGGGCGCTACGGAGAGTGAGACACGCGGCCCAGCACGTAACAGGATGTGAGTTGCCAGAACTGCATGAACTGTATAAACAGCGGTGCCTCAGGAGGTCCCTGAAGATCATTAAAGACACAAACCATCCCCACAACAGCCTGTTCTCCCTGTTACCCTCAGGGAGAAGATACAGGGTTCCAAAAGCACGCACAAATCGCTTGAGGAACAGTTTCTTCCCGCAGGCCACGAGACTCCTTAACATACACAAATAGTGTAGTAGCCGTACTGTACCATACTGTAGCTGCTACCATTACATATGTCTAATGTTAAATTGTATGTTTAATAAGGAATATGCTATTTGCACCTGTATGTCAAATACGCCGAATTTAAAACGCAGAGTTTAATTGTATGTTTAATAAGGAATATGCTATTTGCACCTGTATGTCAAATACGCCGAATTTAAAATGTTCAAGCACGTCTAAAGTATGCACATGACATGTGCACCTATGTGCAGTGAATATGCCAGTCTCTGACTTGTCTTATCACTATACTGCCTTATTGCTTGTTGTGTCTCTTGTTGTTTTTGCACTCATATGCCCTGTTATATTTGTACTATGTTGTAAACGGAGTCCACAGCACAAGAATTTCACACGTGATACTTGTACTACGGAGTGACAATAAAAATCTTGAATCTTGAATCTGAACATGTTAATAAAGTCAGTGGTAATTTCAGAACCACATTGAAAGAGACAGCTCCTCTGCTCTCAGGTGCTGCTTACTTTGACTGTTTGTTACTGGGTGTCAGAGCGCTGTCCATGGTCCTGATAGCTTGGTCTTGCATGTCTGTACTTTGTAACTAGCATGTAGGGCCACGTCAAAACTGCTTGCAGTGGGGCCCCTCATGACTACTTCATTGGCACTATCTACTGCCTCCGTCAAACCTGAACGCAGAACAGTGCAGCCCCCAATTCATGTCGACATGTAGCTGAATTTTGCCCTTTTTAGTATAGTGATAAGACAAGTCAGAGACAGTGGCATATTCACTGCACATAGGTGCACATGTCATGTGCATACTTTAGACGTGGTTGAACATTCTAAATTCGGCGTATTTGACATACAGGTTGCCCTTATTATTGATGGTAACTATTGATGGTAGAAGTGTTGTATGCAACTAATTGTGGCTAATAATTTGATTAACAATATACATGCCTGACGTCTAGATTTATCAAATAAAACAACAGCTAGCCTAGTACCCATTCAAATGTGACTTTTGTCACACAGTCTGTTTTTCTGGTCAAAAACACTTGAATGGACACAATATTTTTATTGTATTTATTATAACGCTTGAATTTGGAAGCAGGAGTGTTTGTTTGAGCTGGCCACTTCTGCAGACCGGAAGGTAGTATTTTTTTTTAGTGATTCAGCTGTGGAACGCATAGACGATCTTTGTGCTGCACACGAAAGGGAAAGGAAACGGCGATTTCTCCATTCCAAAATCCCCTCTCTCTCTCATCTTAGCAGTAAGCGAGTGTTTCATCGATCGGAAACTTTGAGACGAATAACGTTTATTCCTCGGTTTCAGAGTTTCGCCGCTGATTTTGGTTTTCTCTCAGTCATCTCGTTCGAGAGGAATTTGCGTCGGGTTGAAATCCCAGGAGCCAGATTGATCGCATTGACTGCATAAAGTTGATCAGCAAGCTAGCTAGCCACCTAGCTAACACTCGGCTAGCTTACTTGCTAACTAGCTTGCACGGCTAGTTGGGGAAACCCAGTTTTTCCCCCCCAAACACACTGGGCGTTGTTTCGTCATTGCAGTGGCTCTGGTTGTTTTCTCTTCCGCCCGAAGACTTATTTGCTGTGAGGTACTAGTGCGGTGAACCTGTTGTCGCTAAGCTAGCGTGCTCGATATAGCCTGCTAGCTAATACCCTGCGTATTTAGCCTGGAAGCCAAGTCGAGGCCTCTCTCTCCCCCCGCACCACCATTAGCTGCCTCTACCTCCACAGTCTGTGCATTGCGGTGCAGTGAGAGCCGACAGGTGAGTGAGTGAGAAAACATCTCCGCACTAAACGTTAGTTTGTTTGTCGAAATGGGGCGTTATTGCAACAAATGCGTGTGTGCGGAGGCTGTCTTGTTGTTGACGCTTCGTAAACAATCAGGGCTAGCCTCCTGGCTAACGCTAGCCTGATTCAAAACGTTGGGGGTTGGGGGGAATCCGCGAAATCACGCCGGAGGTCGCCATCTTTCATTGGACGCTTCTGCGAGTCACAGCCAGACTCTGCTGCTACTTTGTAGCGTGAGAGCCAACTTCAGTCCAGCCGTCTGTAGCAGTGACGCCACTGTGCTAGCCTCTCTGCTGCTTCTTCTTCTTCAGCTTTAGTGGTGGCACTTTGCGTTGATTGGTCGTTATTGTCAGTTGCCTGGTATTTGGGGCCTGGTAACGCCTGCACGTTACGTTTGCCCAGAGTGTTGGCTACTACGACTTGTCGCTGTGCATGGCCCTGGGCATCATGGCATGTGAGCTGCTGCGGTCTATCTCGGCTGTGTCAGCTACTAAATGCGTCTGCATTGCGTCTAGTAGAAGTTGCGCCCATTAACTAGTAGAAGTTGATATAACCAGATGTATTTGAACTTGAAGTGTTTTGGATCGACAGTTTGGATGATGGGGACGTCAGTTCCTCACTCCAGCAGCCAGATGTGTGGCTGAACATCCTTTTCCAGCAGAAAGGATGTTCTTTGGGCCACTATTCTATTGCCTTCTGCAACCGGCAGGGTTCTATGTTGGGGATGCTAGTAATCACTATTGATTATGCAGAGTGGGACAAGTTGGGTGTACCTGGAGAGCACACGAAGTGTGTGTGTGTGTGTGTGTTTTGGTCCAGGCCTTGTCGAGACTTAATGATTGACACACTGCATCTGTTGAAGACATGACATGTACTCTGTGATCTGGGTCGGATCTTTTTATGGGAGAGATCAGGTCAAACTCCAGTGCAGAGGCTGGCAGGCAGCAGTCTTGTGAACCTTTTCTGCAGTGTAACGTAAACACTGAGGCCAAGTCATAGAAATATATAGGTTTACTGTTGTGCTGCATGGTGGAATATTATGTTTGTTGTCGATTTACTGTTGACCCAAACAATTCACAAAAGGCATTAACTTGTGTTGTGGGAGGTATAATATGGATGTTTACCAATAAGCAAGGCAGATTTGTTTTTTTGACAGAACATTTTGGAAGAAATAAATGGAATGCCGAAAGCAACCGTGGGCCCGTGAAACATGGGACATCCATTACCCTCAGGCTCTTTCTATGTTCGTCTCAGGACTTCACTGTAGTAAGAGCCCTCCTATGGACCGTGCTTTCTTCATTAGACAATCTGTGTCGGGCATTAAACTCACCTCATTTCTGCACTTTGAAGTCACAGGTAGGGTCGGGTGGGGCAAACTAATTATATCGGAAGCTAGGGCTGCACGATATATCGTTTACACATCGTCATCGCGATGTGCGCATGCGCAATAGTCACATCGCAGGGCGTGCGATGTTAAAAGTAAATTAACTCGTCATTTTGCTTGATAAACTCTCACTTTAGGGGTAGCCTACTGAGTGAAATGCAGTCTCTCTCAAAGGTGAGAGATGCCCTACTACTGTACTCACTCATTTAGTGCTTAGCTTCAACACAACAAAATGGACAGAGAGCTAAATTGAATTATTTTTGCTTATGTTGCGTTGCTGACAGTAGCCCGTCGGATGTAAACGATGTGATTGCGTAGGCGGATGTGTCCACAGGTTGCAGCGCACTAGCAGGCTGGCTGCTGTAACTCAAACATGTCTGTGGAGTGGAGATATTTACTCTTGAAACACCAACAAGCAAGACAGCAACATAATATAATGACAAGAAGGCTAAAGTGATTATTACTGAGAAGTTGTCCGTGTATCACCGCAGCTCTCTCTCCCCCTCAGGCTCTGATGATGCCAGGTCCTACACATCGGGAGCGTTTTTTTCGTGCGATTAATTCGCAAGTCAATAATATTATCCGAACCTATATCAGTCAATGCAACCGTGCATACCAACGGCGAAGTTTCGCCGAGCGTTATTGCGGTGTTTATTTTTTCGAACCACGGTCGATTTTTCAGTAGTTCGCTTCCGACGTGTACACATCTGTGGCTGTGATTGACAGGTGGGTCAAAACTCGCATCGCAATTTCGTGCCATATATTCGCTCTTGATGTGTAAGGACCTGGGTTGAGTTAATCATACATAGCGACTCATTTACACAAAACATTTCAGTGAAAATAAAAAGACAAGAGACATATCTTGGCAATTAAATGTATATTTATTACTTTTCACGAATGAATTGTTTGTCACCAGTGCTGCTACATGTGAATCGTCGTCTCTGTCTGTACTGCGGTGCGCTCCAAAACCGGAACTCCAGAGATGCGGAGTGTACCACTTGGTCGTTTCTGGAGGGGGTTTCCGGGGGGTCAGACCAAGTGTGTAAAGTGGCAGGGGTGTTTCATTGTTGATTTATTGAAACGGTAGATTCTGGCACTCAATATTAGGGGTGGGCAATATATCAATTGTATATCAATATTGTGATATGAGACTATATGGTCTTAGATGTTGGATATGGTAAAATATGGTGATGATACGGCATACATGTTGTCTTTCCCTGGCTTTAAAAGCTGCAGTACACTAAGTGAAATGTAGGCTAGTGACATTTTTAAAGTAGAATGTCATAACTCACTCACTTTTTCATGTATGTAAGTCATGGAAATCCATTGGTCAAAATGTGTATGAACCCTGATAGATGGTGCTCTGAGGCCTACCAGTAGGCCACAGCCCAGTGGTTGAGAAACATTAAAATACATAATTTCCCCTCCAATATCAGATGGACTCCTCTACAAAATCACCCAAATCAATCTAGAAGTATTATTTTCTTTAAAATAGAGCTATTCTGGTAATCTGGTGAAAATCTCTATTTTTTCATATCGCAATATATATCGCAGGGGTGGGGAATATCGCAATGTCAGTTTTTTCCAATATCGTGCAGCCCTATCGGAAGCCTAGTTGCGGAAAAAAGTGAGGGGTTCTTGTTATCAAATACAAAGTGTGGTGAAATGCAGCTACCTGTTGCTCGCCCAGCGTCTGTCAGCCGAGACATTTCTTCATCTACCGACATTTCAAGGTGCCACCACCACCACAGCCCCCGACCGCGATGCAGCGCCAGAGTGCCGCGTGTATAAAACTGGTATTGCACCCCGATGCGCTCTGTGATTTTCCACAAAGACAATCAGTGAGAGATTCCAGATGTCACACATTTACGCAAATTGCCAACCACCTTTAAAAAAAAAAAAAAAAAAAAGGCGCAAATGGAGGCTGCGCATTAGCACATGGCATTGCACACCAATTGGAGTCCAAATGAACCCCATTGATGAGGTGTTGGAAGGATTTCACTCAATCCAATTACATGCAGCACTCTGGCGCTGCATCGCGGTCGGGGGCTGTGGTGGTAGAAGAATAAATGTTGCCATCCAGTGCGCACGTCTCGGCTGACAGACACTGGGCGAGGAAAAAGTAGCTGCATTTCACCACACTTAATTAAGTTTATGTTGTATTAAGAACCCCTCACGTTTTCCCCGCAACTAGGCTTTCGATATAATTAGTTTGCCCCACCCGACCCTACCTGTGACTTCAAAGTGCAGAAATAAGGTGAGTTTAACGCCCGACACAGATTGTCTAACGAAAAAGGCATGGTCCATAGGAGGGCTCTTAACAACTGTAGTGTTGACACGAAATTTAGAAGAGCCTGAGGGTAAGGACAACCACAACATCACTGCAGTTGCAGGGCTGGGGATACACTAGTCTCTTAGAACAGACGAGTTGGCTTCTGCAATTTTCAAATGCTTCCGCCATACCGTCTGTAATTCGTGGGGGAGAAGCATGCGCCAACCGGAATGGGAAGCAGAAAGGCGAAAGACCAATCAGAATTTTTTTAAGGCGGGTCTTCCGCTCATTAGTGCAATCAGAATCTTTTTTCGTGTCGTGATTGGTCGGATTTTGTCGAACTTCCTTCCAGTCTGAAGGTTTTTTTTCCCAACTTCCTTGTGCATGTTCTGGGGGTGTAACGTACAGACTGTATAGCTGCATTCGCCGCATGTAGATGAGACAGTCTGTTTTAAGAGACTAGGGATACACTGCAAAAAATCTTGGGTGACAGGTGACAGCCTGTATTGTACCCTGTAACCTACAGACGTGAATGCAAGGGAAAAACGTACGTAATCTATTTATTTAACATATCACTTTGCCTTGGTATTCATATTATTAGCTGTCCCTCCCACAGTGTGTACAGACTTCTCAAGACTCTAAAAGTAGACACAAAGCGATATTTGCGTTTCAGCAGCTCGGCCTATATTGCCACGCATCTTACATCTAGCCTACGGTTAAAACATCTTACATCTAGCCTACGGGTAAAACATCTTACATCTAGCCTACGGTTAAAACATCTTACATCTAGCCTACGGGTAAAACATCTTACATCTAGCCTACGGTTAAAACATCTTACATCTAGCCTACGGTTAAAACATCTTACATCTAGCCTACGGGTAAAACATCTTACATCTAGCCTACGGTTAAAACATCTTACATCTAGCCTACGGTTAAAACATCTTACATCTAGCCTACGGTTAAAACATCTTACATCTAGCCTACGGTTAAAACATCTTACATCTAGCCTACGGGTAAAACATCTTACATCTAGCCTACGGTTAAAACATCTTACATCTAGCCTACGGTTAAAACATCTTACATCTAGCCTACGGTTAAAAACGTTTGCAGTGTGTCACTTGCTACAGCTGTTTTGATAGCTTGACCAAGTTTGACTGAAAGCATCTGTGTTTAGCCCCATTCATCACAGTGGCATGACACACACACACACACACACACACACACACACACACACACACACACACACACACACACACACACACACACACACACACACACACACCATCTATGGGAATCAGTATATGGATCAAAGGTCACCAGCTTTACAGCTATGCCATTCCTTTTCTGCTTTGTATGCAAACACAGCCAGGCGCCATGTCAGAGACAGGCACTTTGTATGCACACACAGCCAGGCCCCATGTCAGAGACAGGCACTTTGTATGCACACACAGCCAGGCCCCATGTCAGAGACAGGCACTTTGTATGCACACACAGCCAGGCCCCATGTCAGAGACAGGCACTTTGTATGCACACACAGCCAGGCCCCATGTCAGAGACAGGCACTTTGTATGCACACACAGCCAGGCCCCATGTCAGAGACAGGCACTTTGTATGCACACACAGCCAGGCCCCATGTCAGAGACAGGCACTTTGTATGCACACACAGCCAGGCCCCATGTCAGAGACAGGCACTTTGTATGCACACACAGCCAGGCCCCATGTCAGAGACAGGCACTTTGTATGCACACACAGCCAGGCCCCATGTCAGAGACAGGCACTGCCTGTCGGTCCTGGACATTCGGTGCTGCTATTGGTATTTTCTTTTCCTTTTTCTTTACCGTAACGATGACGAAGCGGCACCGGGCGTTTGATGTTGTGTGTTTACAAGATATATATATATAAAGATGGGAGTAGGGTCGTGCCGATTGGCGATTGGATCGTATATTGCCGACTCAATGGCTGAAATGACGATTGATTTTGCCCGCCCCCGTGTGGGGCTGCTCCCTGACAGCAGAGAGCCCCGCCCCCCGTGTGGGGCTGCTCCCTGACAGCAGAGAGCCCCGCCCCCCGTGTGGGGCTGCTCCCTGACAGCAGAGAGCCCCGCCCCCCGTGTGGGGCTGCTCCCTGACAGCAGAGAGCCCCGCCCCCCGTGTGGGGCTGCTCCCTGACAGCAGAGAGCCCCGCCCCCCGTGTGGGGCTGCTCCCTGACAGCAGAGAGCCCCGCCCCCCCGTGTGTGGCTGCTCCCTGACAGCAGAGAGCCCCGCCCCCCCGTGTGGGGCTGCTCCCTGACAGCAGAGAGCCCCGCCCCCCCGTGTGGGGCTGCTCCCTGACAGCAGAGAGCCCCGCCCCCCGTGTGGGGCTGCTCCCTGACCCCGCCCCCCGTGTGGGGCTGCTCCCTGACCCCGCCCCCACGTGTGTGACTGCTCCCTGACAGCAGAGAGCCCTGCCCCCCCGTGTGGGGCTGCTCCCTGACAGCAGAGAGCCCTGCCCCCCCGTGTGGGGCTGCTCCCTGACAGCAGAGAGCCCCGCCCCCCGTGTGGGGCTGCTCCCTGACAGCAGAGAGCCCCGCCCCCCCGTGTGGGGCTGCTCCCTGACAGCAGAGATGCGACGCAGCAGTTTGACTGAGCAGAGTTCAGACCAGACCCTTAACAAACACTACTAGCCTGCTGCATTCAAACATGTTTCTGATGTTCCGCCACCAAAACCTTTCATTACAAATCTCCCCCCGCCCGTCTCGCCATCCATCTCGTCTTCTCTTCTCATTCTCCGATGCGATGATGACATGATGATGACATGATGATGACATGATGATGACATGGTGATGACATGGTGATGACATGGTGATGACATGGTGATGACATGGTGATGACATGGTGATGACATGGTGATGACATGGTGATGACATGATGATGACATGATGATGACATGATGATGACATGGTGATGACATGGTGATGACATGATGATGACATGATGATGACATGGTGATGACATGGTGATGACATGGTGATGACATGGTGATGACATGATGATGACATGGTGATGACATGGTGATGACATGGTGATGACATGGTGATGACATGGTGATGACATGGTGATGACATGATGATGACATGATGATGACATGGTGATGACATGGTGATGACATGATGATGACATGGTGATGACATGATGATGACATGGTGATGACATGGTGATGACATGGTGATGACATGATGATGACATGATGATGACATGATGATGACATGGTGATGACATGGTGATGACATGGTGATGACATGGTGATGACATGATGATGACATGGTGATGACATGGTGATGACATGGTGATGACATGATGATGACATGGTGATGACATGGTGATGACATGATGATGACATGATGATGACATGGTGATGACATGATGATGACATGGTGATGACATGATGATGACATGATGATGACATGATGATGACATGGTGATGACATGGTGATGACATGATGATGACATGATGATGACATGATGATGACATGGTGATGACATGGTGCATTGGCCATGTCAAAGGGTGGCGATTGGACGCGCTGACTGAGGTCAAGATCGCGCAACTCTAGATGGGAGGCCTTGCGCTTTCGAATCACACAACAGCCGAGGGTGATAAAGCGAGCGACTGCCTCGGCTGTGATGATTCACAGAGAAATCTCCGCCTCGCGTTGCACAAACGTCACAATGTTTTGCCGAACCCGACCCATTTCCTCACAGTCCCAGAATACTATGTATTCACAGAATACTATCCGTGTTTCCCCTACCATTCTACATGGCCTGGCGGGCCCGCCAGGCCAACGACGCCCCCGCCAGGCCAGAAAAAAATCCTGCTCTCTATTTCAATAAACCTTTATGGCATATTATTACAATACAACAATACTAGTGTTGACATAGAAGATGCCAAATCATTCAAAAACAATAAGCATTTTGCTTTTAGGAGCATCGTGTCAGCGTACAGCGCTGTTCCAAAACGTGTCAACGTGTGTCGTTGCCTGGGCAACGCACATCCCACAATACAACTGTTCGCATTGCATCCCATAATAGTATGATGATACTTGGGATGCCATTGCGAACATAGATGCGAGCGGGTTAGCTAAAAGTTTAGCGTCGCCAGCGAGGCCCCCCCCCCCCCCGCCGTTGCGGTCGAGGTACGTTTCGAAATCCCTCCAGGCCTGAACATTTTTCTAGGGGGGAAACACTGTATCCTGTGGCACTATGTAATACTATGTGGAGTCTGAATACAGAACAACGAACAGCGACGGCGTTCGCTTTACCTGTAATGTTACGTTCAGCAGATAAAGTTGGTCCACAAACTCCACGCAACCGTAACGTAACTCCCATCGCGCTGGTTTGTTTCATAATCCTTTGAAAACGGGTGTGATTTATCCAGACTCGATGAAAATATGCCCCAGTTAAGGGATACACCTGGGCCCTTCTTGAACTAACATCATTAAAAAAATAAAAAAATAAATACCAATCCTACATGTTACTTATTCCTTCTCAAACTACTTCCTACATGGTGCTAGTCTATCAAAATATCTTAGCTGTCATTGATTGTGTTGCATAGTTGTTTTCTGTACTGTTGATAAATTGTGATATTGTAAGTCGCTTTGGACAAAAGCGTCTGCTAAATGACGTAATGTAAATGTATTGCAGGCAACTTTTAGTGTCAAGTTTCCAGTCAGTGCGCAATGCATTCTGGGTGTTGTAGTATGATTCGCCCTTAAGAGTGACATTGAAAAAACTACAGCCGTTTTCTCTGGTCAAAGGGCTCCAATTTAAAGAATAATTGCGTATTTCTACTACATAGGTGGCCTAGGTTTAATAAATCATCATATTCACAGTGGTGAAATAGGCCTTATTAGGAATTTAACTTGTAATACGTAATAACAAAATAACTGTTGAATCTTTTAGCATCTTTTCATGTTTTTATTTTTTGCCCCAAATTAGTATCGATAAGAGTATTGATAAGTATCGATAAGCAGTACAGATACAGAAGCGGTATCGATAAAATCCAAACGATACCCATCCTTAGTGTTGATTCATCACAACTCCAAAATATATTATTGTTTCAATCAGTTCCTGTCAAACATGTACAAGTGTGGCTTAGCCTTCCCAAATGTTGAGGGTCGTTTTTTAGAATTTAATACATAGAATTGGGAACGTTACATATATCGGCAATCATATCGGTATCGGCCGATGTTGCAATGATGGCGCTAATGCCATCCATCCAACCATCGGAGATGCTGTCTGAGGTAGGCTTTAGACGTTAGCTTAGCGTCACCTCACCTAATATCACAGTCAGTCAGTCCCTCTCCTCACATGCTCCAGGTAGCGCTTTCTCCATGCAAAAATGCAAACGTTATGTGTGAACAGCCCCACACACAGCAGATTACCCCTGCACCGTCATTACCATAGTAATCACACAGAACCCCCCCCCCCCGCGCGAGTACTCGTTCTTAATAGGAGAGTACTCGAGTATTTAAAATGCCCATCCCTAGTGTCAACATCACAAATGAACGAGCAAGAAAGATGACTCGACTGACAAATAACGAGATGAACCGCCTGCACGAAAAAACAATGGCATAACAATCGACCAACCGACCAGAAGCATGCAGCCCTACAGATTAGGTCACTTTTACAAGCAAAAAAGAAAGTAAAAAAGGCGTTGGATCTGTCACTTTTTCCAAAAAGAAAGTTCGAACGAACTTTAATTGACCCGCAATTTGTTCGATTATATCCAAAGTTAATTGGTCCCCCCCCCCCGCGGCCCCATAAAAATCTGGTTCCACATTACATAAGAGACAGCCTATGTAACGTGAGTGGGGTGACTCGCTAACAGGTGTGTTCGCAGGTTTGTTGTTGTACTCGAGTAACACAATAAAACTGTACCTACCTCCGACACAATGTTGTTATCAAAGTATCCGGGGCCATGGTATTCCAAAATATTCTGTAGTCTGTAGTTTCCAATAGCGAGCCCTTATTCACATGCCAGAGCTGATGCTCAAAATTGTAAACTGCAGTACACCACCAAAACCACTGAGCACCAAACCCATAACATCTGGCGCTGTGGAGCAGTCGAAACCCAAAATGACACAGCCGAAGAAGGTCCCGTTTTAGAACGTTGTTTATGCGTGCAGCCATTTGAGCCGACCTCCCAGACGGAGAAGGAGGAATGACTGATGAGTGGCGTTGAGGCTATAGTGTTGTGATTGTCCGCTCCTGGCTTCGTTGTTGTCTGCATTAGAGGGTGTCACGGTGTGGACGTTTCCCCACCGGGTAATAAACACGGGACGACACCGGTGTTACCGGTGACACCGTAAAAAGGAAAAAACGGTCCGGATTCTTTATTTAACTGCTCTCAGTCCGACACACCTGTCAAGATAGTCACCAATACAAAAGTGTGGTAGGGATGTCAGGTTCACCACAGAGAATAGTTTGGAGCGGTTATGTTTGTCGGTCTATAAATTAGGCTACTCTGCAAACAGTCCTTTCACCCCCAAGTCAGTCAACCCCTCCTATCCCCTCCCTGCTGCTGCTGCTGCTCTCAATGCTCACAGCACTGTCAGTCTCACATAACATTATGCACTGGGGAGGGAACAGACTCTCCTCGAGAAAAGAAACTAACGTCGTTAGCGACAAATCTTGGATTTTTTTCTAGCCATGGGGTTAACATGACCAGCAAGCAGCAGTAAGCCAGGCAATGACGATAGCAGAGTAGCATCAGCATGTGCTTTTGTCACAGCTAAGTCATCGATGCTAACTTTTTACCACCAATGTTAGCGGAGGTTTAGCTAACCTGTTAGCATCAGTGCTAGCGGAGATTTAGCTCTGTTAACACATTCACTGCCAGCCGTTTTTTTTTTACTGTAGGTAGGTTCTGCCAGAGGGTTTTTTTGAGGATTCTGGCTCATCTTTCAAGACCCGAGGATTCTTTTCTGCTAAGATTTTGTGAACACACAATATCTCAAAAGAACTAATAGAATGTGTGCTTTCTCTGTCTAAAATAGTTAGTTTGTAGAGTTAGTAGTTATGTAAGCATTAGCAGTTGAATACAGCATGGTTTCAGCGTCTGGAAATTTATTCTGAGATAAACGGCTTTTTGTGAAATTCGATAGAACAGTCACTTTAACCATTCATTTTTGGCATCAGTAAGACGTCAGACATCTAAACAATAGTTTTGAACAGTAATTTCCTCCATAACAGCAGGAAACCCCCCTCTGCTTCCAACTCCTCCCTCCGTGGGCGTTCTCCTCCGCCCTCCTTGGCTCTGCAGCGGGTCTGTGACAAACGAGTTGCTGCTGCCTGGCTGCTGCCTGGCAGTCTGGATGGGGCTCGCTGGATGGGTTTCGCTCGTTTCTTGGCGGTCCGGTTGAGAGCTCTGATGAAGCTCTTGCGATTCTGGGCTTATTTATGGTGCATCCAGTCTATTCTTGGAACCCCCCACCGTTGCCACCGCTGTGCGTCAGCGCGAAAGTGAAAGCGTTTTCGCCATCCATTTTACTGTATGAGAACGGCTTCCTCGCGCTTTTCCCTCCAGTTTTGGCTCGCCTCTTTCTACTGTGGAGAGACATGTCGCCACTCAGTGGGTCGGTAAAATAGATTATACACATTCAATACCTCCAATATTTGTATAAAAGACGTAAAAGGGTTGGATCCACGTCCCACCGTCAATTTTTTTTTTTTTTTTTTTTAAGCCGAGATATCTCGTCTTTGGCAGTCAACCGTTGGATTCTGTAAGCCGAGATATCTCGTCTTTGGCAGTGAACGTGTTAAAACCACATTTCCAGAGATGGCAGTGGCAAGAGAATACACACAGGCTTAGATAAGGGTCTTACCTACATGTGTATGAGGGGGGGGATTGTGTTCACAACATGTACAACTAAACGTTACTTGCTGCTCTGTCTAACCAGAGATATGATGCACTCAGACAGCCAGGATAGGACAGAGGGAGCGCTTGTAATAGACACCAGCGCAGCTGAGCGCATGCTGAAACTGTCACGAGCGGGCGGAGTTGGACGGTGTTACCGGTGGGCAGGTTATGTAATCGGTGTATGCCTCAACACCGTTAACACCGGTAACACCTACCACCGCGGCAAGCCTAGTCTGCATCGGCCGCCTCCATTTTGTCTTGTGTCTCTCATCAAACAACAACTTGTGTCAAGACATGTCAGGTGGTCAGGATAGGTCAAGCTGTTAGAGCGGAGCGCCCTCTGCTGGATCATCAAGGAATGACATTTAAAAAAATCCCCCCCCGCCGCAAAACCCCCCAATATCATTATCATTATTTTAATTCGGATGGGTCAATTACATATCGAACGTCCCCTACCTCCCCCACATTCGAAGTTACATTACATTCCAATTTCGATTTAAAAGGTGACAGCTCTAGTGGGCGTGACTCTTTGTATAATTATGGCAGCCTTAAGCTTAATTTATACTTATTATAAAGTGTCGCTCAGCACATGGTCGCAGACGAAAAATAAAGTGTCGCTCATGTTGCTGCATTTATGCTTCTCTCCGCGGCGCAACGGTCGCTAGAGACAGAGGGAGGCAGAGAACTAGTGCAGTGCAGACAGGCAAGAGAGGGAATGCTGTCAGTGAACCCACGTCGGAGGCAAGATGTAACTGCAGCCGCATATAACGACACACAACCACACAATCACCTCCTCTCTCTCTGGGAAGTTGGTCACGGTGTTCTTTGTGATTTTCACGAAGTCATACATCAAGGACATGCTGATAAAAATACCGGGGACACGCTCATTAATTTCATTTCAGCGAAAACTAAAACAAAGAAGTCGCGCGTGCCCGTCTATATAGCCAATCAGACTTGCGCGACATTATGTGACGTAGTCAGCGACACTAGACATTTCACTAGGTAGCAGACGCTGCTCGCAGACACTTGAAAGTGTCGACTCAAGTCCTCATTTCTGTCGGCGACCGTTTCAAAAGTGTCGGCAGACGAAGCATAAATTGGGCTTTAGTAGTCAAGTCTCTTGAATGGCGCTACCTCCAAACTAACACTCCTCACGAAACGTCCTTTTGTTGAGTGCTCCAGCTCCCCCTGCTTCATCCCTGTCGTCGGTGGGGTTTCTTTTTAACTGCTGGCTTATTCCTGCGATATAGTTCCACATAATTGTCACCCATTTCACGTTAAGCTAACGTTAGCATCAGCAGGCGAACGTAGCTTACTGCAGTGCAAGCAGGCGCTGCAGTGCAGAATGCAATGCAGATGGCAAGTGCGGACTAGCGGTTGTGACGTCGGTAAACAATGCCGAAAATGAGGACCGAAGATATCGCGAAAGGAGAGCTTGGGGGCTGCCCAAAAGCGACTGTCGTAAGACCAAAACGCACCCAGGGCTCCAGACTAACTTTTTACACAGTGTTTCCCACAGGATTTTGAGAATTTGTGGTGGGGGACCGCAGACCCCCTAGGGGGGTGTGGGGGCATGCCCCCCCGCGAGATTTTTTTAAACATTTTAAAGTAAAATGCATGAATTTGGTGTACTTTGAGAAAGCTTAAGAGCAAAATTAAAAGGCTAGATCTATGAAGAACATGTCATCATTACTGTGCTGTGGGTTTACAATGACAAACTAAATTTCTCCCTATAGGTCAGGGATACTAAACTTGCTTTGCCACTTTCGTGAAATGATAGAAGGCGAGGGGCCAGTTAATAAACAAACTATACATTTTTCTGTAGCGGATTGTAGGTTTTTGGGGTGTCAGCCGGAGTTTAGGCTGACAGTGTTGTGCACACCGGATAGTTAGTTAGGTTAAGTTAGTTAGGTTACAGTACATAGGTTAAGTACATACATAAGTGCCTGGGTAGCGAGCAGATGGCGGTATTTGACAATTTAGCAGCTAAATCATAGATTATTTTAAGATATTCCATATTCCATACTGAAATGCTATAACAGAAGTATTGGCCAGAATGACATCAACATTTATTGGACACTTCAGCGGATATCTTGCATGTTGCATTCAGGTGCAGTGTAAAAATTTTTTTTTTTTTTTTTTCAACATCTTATTGTGGCGGTCAAAATATTATTGTGGCGGCCCGCCACAAATTCCTTTATGTATGGGAAACACTGCACTAGGTGCACCTTACTTCTTAATTTAGGTGCACCAGTGCGTGTTATGAAATTATTTATACGCACTGGCAGATTTTAAGGTGATTTTAATGGGTGTAAATACACGCACTCTGGAGCCCTGACACCACAGTTTTAATTGTTTTACATCACTGACTGTGTCACTCACCAAACGTAAAATCTAGTCGCCTATGGCGCTTGGCGGGTGTTCATTTGGGGCCCTGGTTGAGTTTATTCTTGTCGTTAGTGTTTGTGTCTTAACGTACTTCACACATGCATTTCAACAGCGGGTGTCCGTAGCCTATACTCAACTCTAGCCTCTACTCTTTCCATCTTACAAGTGACTGTGGTTACTGCTGTATCTCTTCCTTAATCTCACTTGTTTGTCCCTCCTCCCCCACCGTAGCTTACTTGGTGACACAGAGACTTCTCCCTGAGGAGCCAAGAAGCAGACGGCTCATGACTTCTGACCAGGACACGAAAGTTGTAGCTGAACCACAGGTGCAGCAAGTCCAAGAGGCCAAAGAGAACTCTCATTTGGTACGTACTGCATACATGTACATACATGTACATACATGTACATACAGACCTATGCATGCATGTTTACATACAAGGTTTTTCTTGCCTTTAAAAGGAACAGTCATTTATTTCCTATCTCTCGTCTAAGAAGCAGACCCGTGTGAGGTAAAAGAATGAGAAAATCATTCAGAAATATTTTTTTTGTAAATTAATACAATTTATGAACATTAATTCTCAAGTTCCCCTCTGCTGCCTAAAGAGGTAGTGGTAGTTTTTGGGGACGTTTCTAGCCACTGCCCCCCGATTGGCTGGCGGTACTAGAGGCTCCGCCCCCACCTTCTAGTCCAAAATGGAAGAGGATTGGTTTTACACGAGCAACATGTCGCGCCTGTTTCACTGGTTCTGAGTGGCTGTGCACAGGGCACCCGTATAGTAGCAGGGCTGTGCACAGGGCACCCGTATAGTAGCAGGGCTGTGCACAGGGCACCCGTATAGTAGCAGGACTGTGCACAGGGCACCCGTATAGTAGCAGGACTGTGCACAGGGCACCCGTATAGTAGCAGGACTGTGCACAGGGCACCCGTATAGTAGCAGGGCTGTGCACAGGGCACCCGTATAGTAGCAGGACTGTGCACAGGGCACCCGTATAGTAGCAGGGCTGTGCACAGGGCACCCGTATAGTAGCAGGACTGTGCACAGGGCACCCGTATAGTAGCAGGACTGTGCACAGGGCACCCGTATAGTAGCAGGACTGTGCACAGGGCACCCGTATAGTAGCAGGACTGTGCACAGGGCACCCGTATAGTAGCAGGGCTGTGCACAGGGCACCCGTATAGTAGCAGGACTGTGCACAGGGCACCCGTATAGTAGCAGGGCTGTGCACAGGGCACCCGTATAGTAGCAGGACTGTGCACAGGGCACCCGTATAGTAGCAGGACTGTGCACAGGGCACCCGTATAGTAGCATGGCTGTGCACAGGGCACCCGTATAGTAGCATGGCTGTGCACAGGGCACCCGTATAGTAGCAGGGCTGTGCACAGGGCACCCGTATAGTAGCAGGGCTGTGCACAGGGCACCCGTATAGTAGCATGGCTGTGCACAGAGCACCCGTATAGTAGCAGGACTGTGCACAGGGCACCCGTATAGTAGCAGGGCTGTGCACAGAGCACCCGTATAGTAGCATGGCTGTGCACAGGGCACCCGTATAGTAGCATGGCTGTGCACAGGGCACCCGTATAGTAGCAGGGCTGTGCACAGGGCACCCGTATAGTAGCAGGGCTGTGCACAGGGCACCCGTATAGTAGCAGGGCCGTGCACAGGGCACCCGTATAGTAGCAGGGCCGTGCACAGGGCACCCGTATAGTAGCAGGGCTGTGCACAGGGCACCCGTATAGTAGCAGGGCTGTGCACAGGGCACCCGTATAGTAGCATGGCTGTGCACAGGGCACCCGTATAGTAGCAGGGCTGTGCACAGGCCACCCGTATAGTAGCATGACTGTGCACAGGGCACCCGTATAGTAGCAGGGCTGTGCACAGGGCACCCGTATAGTAGCATGGCTGTGCACAGGGCACCCGTATAGTAGCATGGCTGTGCACAGGGCACCCGTATAGTAGCATGGCTGTGCACAGGGCACCCGTATAGTAGCATGGCTGTGCACAGGGCACCCGTATAGTAGCAGGGCTGTGCACAGGGCACCCGTATAGTAGCATGGCTGTGCACAGGGCACCCGTATAGTAGCAGGACTGTGCACAGGGCACCCGTATAGTAGCATGGCTTTCTACAGGGCACCCGTATAGTAGCATGGCTGTGCACAGGGCACCCGTATAGTAGCATGGCTGTGCACAGCGCACTCGTATAGTAGCAGGGCTGTGCACAGGGCACCCGTATAGTAGCAGGGCTGTGTACAGGGCACCCGTATAGTAGCATGGCTGTGCACAGGGCACCCGTATAGTAGCAGGGCTGTGCACAGGGCACCCGTATAGTAGCAGGGCCGTGCACAGGGCACCCGTATAGTAGCAGGGCTGTGCACAGGGCACCCGTATAGTAGCAGGGCTGTGCACAGGGCCACCCGTATAGTAGCAGGGCTGTGCACAGGGCACCCGTATAGTAGCAGGGCTGTGCACAGGGCACCCGTATAGTAGCAGGGCTGTGCACAGGGCACCCGTATAGTAGCAGGGCCGTGCACAGGGCACCCGTATAGTAGCAGGGCCGTGCACAGGGCACCCGTATAGTAGCAGGGCTGTGCACAGGGCACCCGTATACAGGCTGGGTGCTACAGCAAAGCGTCATGGTAGCCACAGCAGGCTTTTGACCAGAGTTGATCTCCCACACTGATTATGCATCCTGAAGTGCTCGCTAAAGAAATGAGAAGGAAAAGAGGCAGAGAAACAGAGAAAGGGCCAACTGTTGTATCTTGTAACAAAATAACCAGTGACTGGTTTCCCCTTTTTCTGTTTTTTTCTTATTCACCACCAATCTGTATTGGCCTTATTGATTATGAGCTTGACATTTCCCTCCTTGTTGGAGCGTGAAGGCCAAGATGTGAAACGGAGCGATAGATCTGAGGTGCAGCAGTGCAGCACGAGTCGTGGTTTGAACCCAGGCTTTCATGGGATGTGACCTCACAGTCAGATGCACTAGTATCCACTAACTAAACCAGGGCTTAAACTGCAGACTGGAGGGAGGTGACCTCACAGTCAGATGCACTAGTATCCACTAACTAAACCAGGGCTTAAACTGCAGACTGGAGGGAGGTGACCTCACAGCCAGATGCACTAGTATCCACTAACTAAACCAGGGCTTAAACTGCAGACTGGAGGGAGGTGACCTCACAGCCAGATGCACTAGTATCCACTAACTAAACCAGGGCTTAAACTGCAGACTGGAGGGAGGTGACCTCACAGTCAGATGCACTAGTATCCACTAACTAAACCAGGGCTTAAACTGCAGACTGGAGGGATGTGACCTCACAGCCAGATGCACTAGTATCCACTAACTAAACCAGGGCTTAAACTGCAGACTGGAGGGAGGTGACCTCACAGTCAGATGCACTAGTATCCACTAACTAAACCAGGGCTTAAACTGCAGACTGGAGGGAGGTGACCTCACAGCCAGATGCACTAGTATCCACTAACTAAACCAGGGCTTAAACTGCAGACTGGAGGGATGTGACCTCACAGTCAGATGCACTAGTATCCACTAACTAAACCAGGGCTTAAACTGCAGACTGGAGGGAGGTGACCTCACAGCCAGATGCACTAGTATCCACTAACTAAACCAGGGCTTAAACTGCAGACTGGAGGGATGTGACCTCACAGTCAGATGCACTAGTATCCACTAACTAAACCAGGGCTTATAATGCAGACTGGAGGGAGGTGACCTCACAGTCAGATGCACTAGTATCCACTAACTAAACCAGGGCTTAAACTGCAGACTGGAGGGATGTGACCTCACAGCCAGATGCACTAGTATCCACTAACTAAACCAGGGCTTATAATGCAGACTGGAGGGAGGTGACCTCACAGTCTGATGCACTAGTATCCACTAACTAAACCAGGGCTTAAACTGCAGACTGGAGGGAGGTGACCTCACAGTCTGATGCACTAGTATCCACTAACTAAACCAGGGCTTAAACTGCAGACTGGAGGGATGTGACCTCACAGCCAGATGCACTAGTATCCACTAACTAAACCAGGGCTTATAATGCAGACTGGAGGGAGGTGACCTCACAGTCTGATGCACTAGTATCCACTAACTAAACCAGGGCTTATAATGCAGACTGGAGGGATGTGACCTCACAGTCAGATGCACTAGTATCCACTAACTAAACCAGGGCTTAAACTGCAGACTGGAGGGATGTGACCTCACAGCCAGATGCACTAGTATCCACTAACTAAACCAGGGCTTAAACTGCAGACTGGAGGGATGTGACCTCACAGCCAGATGCACTAGTATCCACTAACTAAACCAGGGCTTAAACTGCAGACTGGAGGGATGTGACCTCACAGTCAGATGCACTAGTATCCACTAACTAAACCAGGGCTTAAACTGCAGACTGGAGGGATGTGACCTCACAGTCAGATGCACTAGTATCCACTAACTAAACCAGGGCTTAAACTGCAGACTGGAGGGATGTGACCTCACAGTCAGATGCACTAGTATCCACTAACTAAACCAGGGCTTAAACTGCAGACTGGAGGGATGTGACCTCACAGTCAGATGCACTAGTATCCACTAACTAAACCAGGGCTTATAATGCAGACTGGAGGGATGTGACCTCACAGTCAGATGCACTAGTATCCACTAACTAAACCAGGGCTTAAACTGCAGACTGGAGGGATGTGACCTCACAGTCAGATGCACTAGTATCCACTAACTAAACCAGGGCTTATAATGCAGACTGGAGGGATGTGACCTCACAGTCAGATGCACTAGTATCCACTAACTAAACCAGGGCTTATAATGCAGACTGGAGGGATGTGACCTCACAGTCAGATGCACTAGTATCCACTAACTAAACCAGGGCTTAAACTGCAGACTGGAGGGATGTGACCTCACAGTCAGATGCACTAGTATCCACTAACTAAACCAGGGCTTATAATGCAGACTGGAGGGATGTGACCTCACAGTCAGATGCACTAGTATCCACTAACTAAACCAGGGCTTAAACTGCAGACTGGAGGGATGTGACCTCACAGTCAGATGCACTAGTATCCACTAACTAAACCAGGGCTTAAACTGCAGACTGGAGGGATGTGCCCTCACAGTCAGATGCACTAGTATCCACTAACTAAACCAGGGCTTAAACTGCAGACTGGAGGGATGTGACCTCACAGTCAGATGCACTAGTATCCACTAACTAAACCAGGGCTTAAACTGCAGACTGGAGGGAGGTGACCTCACAGTCAGATGCACTAGTATCCACTAACTAAACCAGGGCTTAAACTGCAGACTGGAGGGAGGTGACCTCACAGTCAGATGCACTAGTATCCACTAACTAAACCAGGGCTTAAACTGCAGACTGGAGGGAGGTGACCTCACAGTCAGATGCACTAGTATCCACTAACTAAACCAGGGCTTAAACTGCAGACTGGAGGGAGGTGACCTCACAGTCAGATGCACTAGTATCCACTAACTAAACCAGGGCTTATAATGCAGACTGGAGGGATGTGACCTCACAGTCAGATGCACTAGTATCCACTAACTAAACCAGGGCTTAAACTGCAGACTGGAGGGATGTGACCTCACAGCCAGATGCACTAGTATCCACTAACTAAACCAGGGCTTAAACTGCAGACTGGAGGGATGTGACCTCACAGCCAGATGCACTAGTATCCACTAACTAAACCAGGGCTTAAACTGCAGACTGGAGGGATGTGACCTCACAGTCAGATGCACTAGTATCCACTAACTAAACCAGGGCTTAAACTGCAGACTGGAGGGATGTGACCTCACAGCCAGATGCACTAGTATCCACTAACTAAACCAGGGCTTAAACTGCAGACTGGAGGGATGTGACCTCACAGCCAGATGCACTAGTATCCACTAACTAAACCAGGGCTTAAACTGCAGACTGGAGGGATGTGACCTCACAGCCAGATGCACTAGTATCCACTAACTAAACCAGGGCTTAAACTGCAGACTGGAGGGAGGTGACCTCACAGCCAGATGCACTAGTATCCACTAACTAAACCAGGGCTTAAACTGCAGACTGGAGGGATGTGACCTCACAGCCAGATGCACTAGTATCCACTAACTAAACCAGGGCTTAAACTGCAGACTGGAGGGATGTGACCTCACAGTCAGATGCACTAGTATCCACTAACTAAACCAGGGCTTAAACTGCAGACTGGAGGGATGTGACCTCACAGCCAGATGCACTAGTATCCACTAACTAAACCAGGGCTTAAACTGCAGACTGGAGGGATGTGACCTCACAGCCAGATGCACTAGTATCCACTAACTAAACCAGGGCTTAAACTGCAGACTGGAGGGATGTGACCTCACAGCCAGATGCACTAGTATCCACTAACTAAACCAGGGCTTAAACTGCAGACTGGAGGGAGGTGACCTCACAGCCAGATGCACTAGTATCCACTAACTAAACCAGGGCTTAAACTGCAGACTGGAGGGAGGTGACCTCACAGCCAGATGCACTAGTATCCACTAACTAAACCAGGGCTTAAACTGCAGACTGGAGGGATGTGACCTCACAGTCAGATGCACTAGTATCCACTAACTAAACCAGGGCTTAAACTGCAGACTGGAGGGATGTGACCAAGGGAAACCAAGTTTGGTTGTGGGTGAATGTTGCATCCTAGTTTTTGGCAGATTGTTTCTCAGTGATCCCTTTGCTCTCGGTCCTCCTCTCTGCGTCTCAGTAAAAACGTGTGACGTGTCCTCCTTTTTGTCCATTGTTGCTCGTCCAAATCGACTCCGGTCTCTTAAAACCAACTTCACGACTGTCTGGTTAAAAGTGCTTTATAATGAAATCAGACTTGACAGATCTTGTGCTCAGTTAGTTAGAGGAATGTGCTGGAAATGTGTGAGAAATCCTATAGTGTTGACTCATGCCAAGGCAAAAGGATCAATATAGGTTAAAGGGGAGGTTGATGCTGCTCAGCCGAGCGACTGCCCCTTTAAGAAAGGAAGGAAAAGGGCTGCACTAGGGTTGTGCGATGTCACCAAAATCCCCATCGTGATTATTTTACAGTGAAACATCGTTTTGCACGATGTCATTGGGGTGGGGGTTGGGGGAATAATTAATTATTTATTAAGTCGCTGCGTTGCTGTAATGCGTTCACGTTAACAGGACAGCTGAGCCTGAGTTCTACATGATACCAGCAGGCTTTTAGCCTCTGCTCTGTGCTACAGCAAAGAGCCAGGCGACTGAAGTGGGCAGTGGCTGTCACTAATCTATAGCAATTTGAACGGCGCAAAACTTAACGTTAACGTTACTCACCAACAACGTGTGTGTGTGTTGAATTTAACTAGCTGGCAGAAAACCGACTGAATTACTGGCTGATATAACGTTAGATTCGCCTGGCTCTGGCTCCTCAAGCAGTACTGCTGTAACAGCTAGCAGTAGCCTAGCTGCTGCTGCTGCTGCTGCTGCTGTATTTCTCTCTCAACTCTCTCCAGTCTCCTCAACCCTCTCTTATTCGGTTCAAAAGCCCACGCGATGGAGTGGGGCGAGGAGGAACGAATTCCACCCAAACCTAGTCCGAAAAAAAAAAAAAAATCGATCAAAATTCCACATGATCGATTAAATTCCTTAACGATCAATTATCGATTTTCGATAATTGATGAACATCCCTAGTTCTGATGTAAATGCATCACAATGAAATCTAAAGTTTTTCTGCAAATAGCATCATTGGGAAGTAGATTCTGGCACTCAATATTAGGGGTGGGCAATATATACATTTTATATCAATATTGTGATATGAGACTATATGGTCTTAGATGTTGGATATGGTAATATGGTGATACAAGGAACATGTTATAACATGTTCTCTTTCCCTGGCTTTAAAAGCTGCATTACACTAAGTGAAGTATAGGCTAGTGACATTTTAAAGTAGAATGTCATAACTCACTCACTTTTTCATGTATGTAAGTCATGGAAATCCATTGGTCAAAATGTGTATGAACCCTGATAGATGGCGCTCTGAGGCCTACCAGTAGGCCACAGCCCAGTGGTTGAGAAACATAAAAATACCTAATTCCCCCTCCAAAATCAGATGGACTCCTCTACTAAATCACCCCAATCATTATTTCCTTTAAAATAGAGCTATTCTGGTAATCTGGTGAAAATCTCTGTATTTTTTCCATATCGCAATATATATCGCAGGCGGGGGAAATATCGCAATGCCAGTTTTTCCAATATGGTGCAGCCCTAGATGTGAGATTGTAAACATAAATGACCTCCAGACAGTGTGAGGCCCTTCATCACAACCGTGCTTTGCCTGCTCCCCTACCTTCTCAGTGTGCTTCCTACTTAACACACACATGGGCTGAAGTGAAGTGAATGGCAGGTTGTCACTACGACTCTGCATGTGTAGTAGGGCTGTGCCGATTCACTTATCTCCCGATTCGATACTATCACGATACTTGGGTGCCGATTCGATATATATTGCGATTCTTAAGTATTGCGATTCTACGATTATTGCGATTCGATATTACGATTTATTGCGATTTTTGTTTGTTTTTTTCTTTTCTTTTTTCAGTTTGTTTGCTTTTTTACACTAGATTAGAACATGGGAAAAGTTGAATCATACACTAGAGACTGTATCATGAGTAGGGCTGGGCGATATAGTTAAAAACAGGGGCGGACTGGGATCATAATTCAGGCCGGGCATTAGATACCAAGCAGGCCAGGCCGATATGGGCCGACGCGCGTGAAATTTGGGCTGTTTGAAGCCCAATTTGGGCCATTTGAAGCTCAATGTGGGTAGTTTGAAGCCCAATTTGGGCCGTTTGAAGCTCAATTTGGGTCGTTTGAAGCCCAATTTGGGCCGTTTGAAGCCCAATTTGGGCCAAGTCCAATTTTACAATGAGATGCACCCACTTTAACCCTGAAGTGTAATTATTACTTCAGACTAACTAATAAAGTAATAAAACCACTAGTAAACCAGTAGGCAGCGCCTGGCCTGCTGTTCAGTGAGTGGCCTGACTGCCGGCACACAAAAAAAAAAAAAAAAAAAAAAAAAAAATTTTGCTTTTGCGATTATCGATTCTGGAATAAAAGATCGATTCAAAAAATCGTGACATTAAAAATCGCGATACTTAGGTGAATCGATTTTTTCTCCCACCCCTAATGTGTAGTAGGGATGTTCATTTTGAACAATTTCCATAATCGAAAATCTGGAAAATTAACGATCAATTATCGATTATCGATAGCGTAATAATAATAATTATATATATATATATATATATATATATATATATATATATATATATATATATATATTTTTTTTTACTCTGGTCTGGTAATAACGTTGCGCGATGATAACGATAATGGCGATGCCGCTGTGTAGTAAGAATATCAGACACTAGCGCTGTGGCCAGGTAAACAAACATGTTAGGTTACATGATGTAAGGCAATCGGCGTCTTCCAGCTTAGCTGACAGCACAAGAGTCAAATCAACAGGCCTGTGCCTCACTGAGGTCCGCAGACCGCTGGGTGCGTTTGTTTGTGTCCCCGGCGCATGCCCGGTGTGAATTCCCCATGTTTAAAACAGTTTTGTTGGCACAAAGGCCCGTGCTCAGCCAGAAAACTAGAGACTATATGAAGCTCCACCTCCCGTTAGTCGGCTGTGCAATGGAGTGGGGCGAGGAGGAACGAATTCCACCCAAACCTAGTCCGCAAAAAAATAATAAATAAAATAATAATAATAATAATAATCGATCAAAATTCCACATGATCGAATCAATTCCTTAACGAACATCGTTATGAACATCCCTAATGTGTAGTCAAGTCACTACGACTCTGCATGTGTAGTCAAGTCACTATGACTCTACATGTGTAGTCAAGTCACTATGACTACATGTGTAGTCAAGTCACTACGACTCTACATGTGTAGTCACTCTACATGTGTAGTCAAGTCACTACGACTCTGCATGTGTAGTCAAGTCACTATGACTCTACATGTGTAGTCAAGTCACTATGACTCTGCATGTGTAGTCAAGTCACTATGACTCTGCATGTGTAGTCAAGTCACTATGACTCTACATGTGTAGTCAAGTCACTATGACTCTACATGTGTAGTCAAGTCACTATGACTCTGCATGTGTAGTCAAGTCACTATGACTCTGCATGTGTAGTCAAGTCACTACGACTCTACATGTGTAGTCAAGTCACTATGACTCTACATGTGTAGTCAAGTCACTATGACTCTGCATGTGTAGTCAAGTCACTATGACTCTACATGTGTAGTCAAGTCACTATGACTCTGCATGTGTAGTCAAGTCACTATGACTCTGCATGTGTAGTCAAGTCACTATGACTCTGCATGTGTAGTCAAGTCACTATGACTCTACATGTGTAGTCAAGTCACTATGACTCTGCATGTGTAGTCAAGTCACTATGACTCTGCATGTGTAGTCAAGTCACTATGACTCTGCATGTGTAGTCAAGTCACTACGACTCTACAGGTGTAGTCAAGTCACTATGACTCTACATGTGTAGTCAAGTCACTATGACTCTACATGTGTAGTCAAGTCACTATGACTCTGCATGTGTAGTCAAGTCACTATGACTCTACATGTGTAGTCAAGTCACTATGACTCTGCATGTGTAGTCAAGTCACTATGACTCTGCATGTGTAGTCAAGTCACTATGACTCTACATGTGTAGTCAAGTCACTACGACTCTGCATGTGTAGTCAAGTCACTATGACTCTACATGTGTAGTCAAGTCACTATGACTCTACATGTGTAGTCAAGTCACTATGACTCTACATGTGTAGTCAAGTCACTATGACTCTGCATGTGTAGTCAAGTCACTATGACTCTGCATGTGTAGTCAAGTCACTATGACTCTACATGTGTAGTCAAGTCACTATGACTCTGCATGTGTAGTCAAGTCACTGTGACTCTACATGTGTAGTCAAGTCACTATGACTCTGCATGTGTAGTCAAGTCACTATGACTCTGCATGTGTAGTCAAGTCACTATGACTCTACATGTGTAGTCAAGTCACTATGACTCTGCATGTGTAGTCAAGTCACTACGACTCTGCATGTGTAGTCAAGTCACTATGACTCTGCATGTGTAGTCAAGTCACTACGACTCTGCATGTGTAGTCAAGTCACTATGACTCTACATGTGTAGTCAAGTCACTATGACTCTGCATGTGTAGTCAAGTCACTATGACTCTACATGTGTAGTCAAGTCACTATGACTCTGCATGTGTAGTCAAGTCACTACGACTCTGCATGTGTAGTCAAGTCACTATGACTCTACATGTGTAGTCAAGTCACTACGACTCTACATGTGTAGTCAAGTCACTATGACTCTACGTGTGTAGTCAAGTCACTATGACTCTACGTGTGTAGTCAAGTCACTACGACTCTACGTGTGTAGTCAAGTCACTATGACTCTGCATGTGTAGTCAAGTCACTACGACTCTGCATGTGTAGTCAAGTCACTACGACTCTGCATGTGTAGTCAAGTCACTATGACTCTGCATGTGTAGTCAAGTCACTATGACTCTGCATGTGTAGTCAAGTCACTATGACTCTGCATGTGTAGTCAAGTCACTACGACTCTGCATGTGTAGTCAAGTCACTATGACTCTACATGTGTAGTCAAGTCACTATGACTCTGCATGTGTAGTCAAGTCACTATGACTCTACATGTGTAGTCAAGTCACTATGACTCTGCATGTGTAGTCAAGTCACTACGACTCTGCATGTGTAGTCAAGTCACTATGACTCTACATGTGTAGTCAAGTCACTATGACTCTGCATGTGTAGTCAAGTCACTATGACTCTACATGTGTAGTCAAGTCACTATGACTCTGCATGTGTAGTCAAGTCACTACGACTCTGCATGTGTAGTCAAGTCACTATGACTCTACATGTGTAGTCAAGTCACTACGACTCTACATGTGTAGTCAAGTCACTATGACTCTACGTGTGTAGTCAAGTCACTATGACTCTACGTGTGTAGTCAAGTCACTACGACTCTACGTGTGTAGTCAAGTCACTACGACTCTGCATGTGTAGTCAAGTCACTACGACTCTGCATGTGTAGTCAAGTCACTACGACTCTACATGTGTAGTCAAGTCACTACGACTCTACATGTGTAGTCAAGTCACTATGACTCTACATGTGTAGTCAAGTCACTATGACTCTGCATGTGTAGTCAAGTCACTACGACTCTGCATGTGTAGTCAAGTCACTACGACTCTGCATGTGTAGTCAAGTCACTACGACTCTACATGTGTAGTCAAGTCACTATGACTCGAGACCGAGTCGAGTCTCCACTGTTTGAGTCTGAGACACCAAAGAAGAGTCTGAGTCGAGTCACCATTACCTGAGTCCGAGTCCAGAGTTACTGAACATGAGCGAGCGTGAAGTAATATTAATATAGTATAGCCCGACCGATACCGCATATTGGTCGGCCGGTATATCGGGCCAATATTGGCCTTATTTAAAAGACATATCGGTATCTGTGTATATGTTTGCCGATATGCGCGGTATGATTTTTATGCCTCCGCCGGCGATAGCCAGGCCGGAGGCATTATGGATCCGGGTTGTCCGTCCGTCCGTTGTTTGTTAACGCCATATCGGAGGAACGCCTTCATGGAATTTCATCAAATTTGCCTCAAACATCGCCTTGGACTCAAGGATGAACTGATTCGATTTTCGTGGTCAAAGTTCAAGGTTACTGTGACATCACGACCGCTCGTTTCATGCTCGTTAACGTGAGATCTCAGGAATGCCTTGACGGAATTTCTTCCAATTTGCCTCAAATGGCGATTTGGACTCAAGAATTAACTAATTAACTAAATCCGCGTTACGGTCGTTCTAGTTTGGCCGTTTTCAACAAGTAAGATTTGTGACATCACAAATACTGGAGCCAATCCCTGTCCAGTATTCAGCAGTTAAAGCCCTTGTTTGTATGCTGTGATTGGCTAGTTATGTTCTAGCTAACCCTGATTGGTTGGTTTGGAATTTTTTAATGAGGCAGGAGGGGGGAAGTCATTTTAAGGATTCCAACAAGATACTTTGAACTTTTTGTGGAAAAAAACACGTCGGACACAAATTATTATTCAATGTAGAGTATTGTCTATACATTTTAAAACATGGCTTTAGGGGGTCTTTAAATTCTTGGCATGTGGAAAGTTCTAGGCTTGGTCGATATCCAAAATGTAATATCGTGATGCAATCCCGTCCCACCCAAATATGGTGAGATTGATACATGGTCCATACTTTATCTTTGTATACTTTTTTAATACTTAAAACGTAATTGCCAATTTTTGCCCAATTGTTCCTTTCTCTTGCTTTTTATGTGATTTATGGAAGATATAATTGATTGAATAATGAATGCTGTGGTTTGTGATGAATTCTATGCCTCTAACAGAGACACATATGCTGTTAACACATTGAGTGCCAGCGACGCCAAATGGCGTCAGGAGAAATTTACCGTAGGCTGCCAGCGACGCCAAATGGCGTCAATAACTCCAAATTCATATTTTGACGGGGGGATGTCGATCTAAGCCTCTTACATCGCCTCTTACAATATGGGAGCTATTGAATGTGTCTAACCTATTTTACAGAACCCTTAGGTGGCGACAGTGCCCTCCCGATTAGACAAAGGCCAGGAGAAAAGAGAGAAGAAGTCATGAGGAAACGGAAATCGCCATTGATATGCTTGAAGCATAACGTTACGTTAGCTGTGCCTGTGAACAGCAGTCATCTGCTGCCACAATTGAGCCCCATCCGTGTCCGCTGCGATAGTCCATCCATATGATTTAGTTGCCGACACGGCGACACCAGCGTCTTTCTGAAAAGTTACATTATTCTCAGCTGGGAGCCGAGGACACGCTGTAAAAAAGCGGGGGGAATGGGGGATGCAGGCAGCGGACTTTTCAGTGCAGATCAAACTCAGAGCAAACCGCAGCAGAGACACTCGACTCCTCCCACCACGGAGGAGAAGGAGGAGGGGGGTGGGGCACGCAGGGCACTAACAGCATACAACCATTGACAGTACACACACACCCAGGCAGCAGCAGGCTCGATGTTGGGCTATGTTTTCATTCTGTCGCCTTTCTAACATAAAGATGTGATTATCTCAGAAACTAATTTCAGCATGCTCTTTTCGGTCGAAAACACTCTTTTTCAGAGGGGTGTATTTCCAAAATGGAACGGTTTATAAACACAGTTTTTTTTTTAAAATGAAACAGAAGGGTTCAAAGTTTCATTGAGGCTATTGGTTGTCCATATAAGAGGAACACAAAAAATGATATGGCTATATTAAAATGCATTGCGGCCTATGTGGCACAGTACAGCAACCTTTTGCCCAAGGGCCGTGGCACTCAAAGTGTTAAGGTGTGGCTGGAATAGCAGGCATGCTATATTTAGTTTGGCAGATAGTCTGACATATTGACATATTGCCATGTTATGCTTGTTGGGTGAGTCATTAACATATCACATAATGTGTTTTCTTTCATCTGGTGGAAGCATTTTTCAATCAAAGGTGAAACAACACGGATATGATGGTTTATAGTGGGGGCTACCCTGCCTGAGTGCCCCATTCATTTCGGCTAAAGCAATGAGGGTTTTTATATGGTTTATGCTAGTCTCAATGTCAGACCCATGAGAATTCTTACGCTGATACACTACGTTACTGCATGCTGCAGATCTCTCTCTGGGTCTAGGACACTCCTCTCACCAAGCTGAGGACGCGATCTTTGCCGGTAGCCCTGTTTACACACAAATCCTGTTTACACCCAAATCACCTGTTTACACACAAATCACCTGTTTACACACACATCCCACAATATTGGTGTAAAGAAGTCATTAAGACCCCCTCTACACTTTTACACAGAACTAAGCAGCCATGCCATATTTCTGCCCCGGAGTGTGCTTTTACAGGGCTTCAAATTTGGCGCGGGATTTGCGAGAATCGCGCATATTTTTGCCAATTCCCACAGATTTGTAATTTATAATGCGGGAGAAGCCCCGCAATTGTTTGCGCGTCGATGTCTATAATGTTAAGCCGACGGAGCGGAACCAACGTTTGCTGAATACGGACGACTGGTCGGACACGTTACCTCGGGCAGTGGTGTAGCCTCCCCGCTCGGCAAGCAGCAAACTGCTTGTTGTGGACCAAATATCCGTGCATTCAAAGCACTTCATTCATACTCCAGGATTCCCGTGGTTCATTAAAAAGTCTTCAAATGTCTTAAATCAAAATCATGGAAATTAAGGTCTTAAATTGTCGAAAACTTGCCGCAAATATGCTCTAGGCATCACATTTGCAGATAGTGTTTTTAAGACTGATGGAAAAGTGACTCAGTGGTGTACCGTAAAACGTCTAAATAGTGTTAATTTGTTGTAATTAGACAATGAGAGAATCCGCTTTAATAGACGTATTACGGTAACGCCACGCACAGAGGTTCAGTGTAGTTGCACAGCGCACATCATGGCTGCGCCGCGCCCATCACCAATGCTGCTGCAGCTTTCTAAGATCAATATATTAATTAGCCACACTTAATAACAAATACAATGTGGGCAGGAGGCACCGGAGGGAAGCATCACGGTCCATAGACTGTAACGTGGTTATGCCGCGAGATTTTTTTTAAACATTTTAAAGTAAAATGCATGAATTTGGTGGAGAAAGCTTAAAGGATGGCTTTCCCATGGGGAATATGAATATATATTAAATCTCACGCCCCTAAGGTTTTCGAATCCGTTGAAATTTTTGAAATTGGTTGTTTACAGCCAGAGATATCAACCAAAATCCACTCTGTGTGTGTGGGGGGTGGGGGGGTGGGGGGCTGGTGGGGGGGAGGGGCGGGTGCGGGGAGCCGAAATCCTATAGTTCCCACAATGCACTGGGCTCGCGTGGCCTTAGATTCCACGCCCACCCCTCAGGCATTTGGCTGATATCAAACTCCAGTAGGTGGCGGTAATGCACATATATGTTTGCCAACCGCCATAAAACTCAAAGAAGAAGGCTTCGACATAAAAAAATGATGAGAAGAAGAAAAAATCAAAAATAAAATTGCCTCCAAATTGCACCAAATTTAAACCGAAGTATATATGTCGGGAGATGTCTTCATAATTTTTTTTTCATGCATTTTAAGGCATTTTCCAAGGAGTTACGCGCATCTGATGTTGTAACTATTTCATGTAAAAATGTGTAAAAACGGGTACATTGCTCAGCGTTGATTTCGTTACTTCAACGCACCTACTACTAGATGTAAAATTTGACGAGCTTTCCAATGCCGCCAGTCCCGTGTCTGGACGTGCTTCCGTTCCCGAGATATGGGCCCCGTTCCAATACCCATACTTGTACTTCTTTCTTGTAGTATGTACTGCCGCTGCCCTCACAAAGTATGGATTGTAGTGTGCAGCATGCATGCAAAATGCATACTATTGGGACACACTACATCTGTCATCACGTGAGCTTCCTGAACTCCGACCTCTTGCTCACTTCCGCCGACGTCCGCAGTGCCACATTTTTTTTTTTTTTTTTTTTTTTTTTTTTTTAATAAAAAAAATTTTTATACAAAAAATTTGGACTAAAAATTTACAAAATTGGAACAGACAATCAAATAAACTAAATAAAATGAATAAAGCAAAAACATCAAGTCAGAGTTCTAAACAGGAATCAAGATATGCATGTTTTGGTACACACTCCATGCTTGTTTGGTTTTAACTTCAAGGCTTTCTTAAAGTTAATTATCTCATTCATGAACACGCAGCTCAGTCAGTGCGACGTAACTCCAGTAGGTGGCGGTAATGCACAAAAAGTTGTTTGCCAACTGCCATAAAACATTAGAAGAAGAAGAAGAAGATGTAACTTCCTGCTGCGCAAAGGATTGTGGGGAAGATTGGCTGACGCAGCATGCATCGATGCATACTCCGAAATAGGAGCTGATGTAGTACAACACCCTGGTACTCTTGGCATACTGCATCTGACATACTATGTATTGGGACATACTACATCTTTTTTTGCCTACTAAATAGTATGGAAGTATGGGTATTGGAACGGGGCCAGGGTCTCTTTGCAAGGAGCTATGGAAAGCTAACCTAGCTACAGTAGGCTAGGTGGTGGAAAAAGATGGCTGCCTTTTGTTTTTGTTCAAGACCTCTGAAGGGGCGTGGAGGACCTCTAGAGGCGGGACCATGGCCCACATGGCCCACAGGCCCACAAGTAGTGTAGTTCATAGGTGCTCGACTTCCGCAAGGCTGGACTTGTCGCCCCGACGCGTTTTGCGTCAGAGCGTCATGGAAATAATGTGAGAGATGGTTGATATCTCTGGCTGTAAACAACCAATTTCAAAAATTTCAACGGATTCGAAAACCTTAGGGGCGTGAGATTTAATATATATTCATATTCCCCACGGGAAAGCCATCCTTTAAGAGCAAAATTAAAAAAAATAAAAAAAAATAAAAAATTGGTCAAAATCCTTTTGTGGCGGCCCGCCACAAATTCCTTTATGTATGGGAAACACTGCTGGCATATAACATTAACCACTCGACCGACATTCAGCACAGGCATGTACTGTAGACGCCAGGACAGCAGGACCTGATGCATTGCTAATGCGTTTTTAGCCAGACAAGCTAACAGCCACACAAGACGACGCATAATGGCAATGAATAACTGCGTTAAGAGACCTCCACTCAACTTTGTTGACAGCAAAGGCTTCCCAAAGTTAAATGGACTATATTTAGTCTGAATACACGCCACGGCGCTGGGGTGAGTTGTAGATGTTTCCTGATGTGCATGCCTACTCGCCACAGAGTTGGGATATAGGCTATAGTAGGAGCACAGTCTGAATACTACTAACGTGAGTTGCTTTTCGTAAGGGAACAACAGAACGCCAGACAGATTGCAGATGTAGAACTTCAGTCTGGAGGTGGCTTCCCCTCAGTCCTCCTGTCATTTCTTTATGAATGAGCTGAGATTCCCGTCTTCCCGCGGCGTACCCTTTTAGACACACATTGATTTCCCGTGGCGTACCCTTTTAGACACACATTGATTTCCCGCGGCGTACCCTTTTAGACACACATTGATTTCCCGTGGCGTACCCTTTTAGACACACATTGATTTCCCGTGGCGTACCCTTTTAGACACACATTGATTTCCCGCGGCGTACCCTTTTAGACACACATTGATTTCCCGTGGCGTACCCTTTTAGACACACATTGATTTCCCGTGGCGTACCCTTTTAGACACACATTGATTTCCCGTGGCGTACCCTTTTAGACACACATTGATTTCCCGTGGCGTACCCTTTTAGACACACATTGATTTCCCGTGGCGTACCCTTTTAGACACACATTGATTTCCCGTGGCGTACCCTTTTAGACACACATTGATTTCCCGTGGCGTACCCTTTTAGACACACATTGATTTCCCGCGGCGTACCCTTTTAGACACACATTGATTTCCCGTGGCGTACCCTTTTAGACACACATTGATTTCCCGTGGCGTACCCTTTTAGACACACATTGATTTCCCGTGGCGTACCCTTTTAGACACACATTGATTTCCCGTGGCGTACCCTTTTAGACACACATTGATTTCCCGTGGCGTACCCTTTTAGACACACATTGATTTCCCGCGGCGTACCCTTTTAGACACACATTGATTTCCCGCGGCGTACCCTTTTAGACACACATTGATTTCCCGTGGCGTACCCTTTTAGACACACATTGATTTCCCGCGGCGTACCCTTTTAGACACACATTGATTTCCCGCGGCGTACCCTTTTAGACACACATTGATTTCCCGCGGCGTACCCTTTTAGACACACATTGATTTCCCGTGGCGTACCCTTTTAGACACACATTGATTTCCCGCGGCGTACCCTTTTAGACACACATTGATTTCCCGCGGCGTACCCTTTTAGACACACATTGATTTCCCGCGGCGTACCCTTTTAGACACACATTGATTTCCCGCGGCGTACCCTTTTAGACACACATTGATTTCCCGTGGCGTACCCTTTTAGACACACATTGATTTCCCGCGGCGTGCCCTTTTAGACACACATTGATTTCCCGCGGCGTACCCTTTTAGACACACATTGATTTCCCGCGGCGTGCCCTTTTAGACACACATTGATTTCCCGCGGCGTACCCTTTTAGACACACATTGACTCGGCGCTGATACTACCTCCATTGGCGGAACGAAAGGCGGAATATTTCTAGTTATTTATAATTATTAAATTCCCAGTTCAGTTTACTGTTTCATTGCATTGATGTCATTTTGGACAATAAAGTTGATTGATAAGCTGTAAAATATCCTCCCTACATCACATATCTCAAGTCATGTCAAGTCATCTCTTTGTCAAGTGTTTGATATTTGAGGGATCATTGCAAAAGAATTGTGTAATATAATGTTTATTATATAATATAAGAATATCGGCCGATATATCGGAAAACCCAGTATCGGTCGGGCTCTTAATAAACGCTATAAACCAGTTTGGTTTATAGCCCCCCCCGATTTTTTATCCAGAATGCAACTCGGGCAAGTTATCAGATATCTGCACTGATTGCAAAGGGTGGACGAGCTTTTTCATGTGGTGACTTTGTGAAACAGTGTCTGAATGTGGCTGCGGATACTGTGTTCACTCCTGAGAATGCATCCCTGCAAATTGTCATGGCAAATTGTTTACAAAAGATGGACAACAAAGCTGATTTTCAAAGTACCTTGAGGATTTTTCAAGTTGTGAATTAAGTCAAATTTCTCTCTTGATTACAAAGGTGGAAAATACAACTTGTTTTTAACTGGGTGTTTACTGATTAAATGTTTAAGCTCCCCACAAATGCAGATGTTTTTTTTTAAATATATATAACCAATTGCAAATTATTACAATTACCAAACGGATAAAAAGTAGATTATTATATTGAAATGTTATTTTAGATTTAGAATGTAAATTTTCTATAAAACACAATACATTTTAATGTAATTCCACAACGTTTATTTTTGGCCCCTCGGCCCTCCACCCAGATTGGGTTTTGGCCCTTCACGGGAAAGAATTTGGGCACCCCTGCTCTAAACTAATGAGACGCGTTTTCATCGTGTTCGCCCCAAATCAGCCTCTTTGAATAGGAAAGAATGTGGAATTAAGTGGAACGGTGAGTAAACAGAACAGATGGCCTTCAGGCAAAGATAAAAAAAAACAATCTTATTTTCCTGAGAGCTCCAAATACAGGAAGTGGAAAGAGCCCGCTGTCTTTTTCCACTGTCATTTACACATGCACAAGATTGGAAACTGGATTGGCAGCGAAGGGGAAGGAGGGCAACCTGCTATGCTGGACTGCAGTGGGCTCATGCTTCAGTCAGGCTCTGAGCAGGGATTACTGGGGGGAAACTGGTCAGGGCAAGTTGACTATAGTTCCATGCGCCGTATCGAGGTCAGTGCCCTTTGCAATACATCCCATTCAGAGAGTCAGGGTTCCTGAGCAGGTCTGGAAAGCCGGAACGTGTATGGAGGATCTATCATTTCTACCGTTTGAAAATTGAAAAGTCTTAATTGCATAATGAAAATATGCACAAAACATTGTTCAATGCAGGTTTCCTTGTAACTACGTCTGTAGTAGTGCCGCACGATGAATCGAATCGCGATCGCGATGTCAGCACGTGCGATTACATAACCGCAAAAGGGTGCGATTATATACAAAAAAAAGAGGAAAAAAAGCGTGCGTGTGCGCCTCGTCTAACTAATGTTACACGCGAGTGACGTGACGCAGCAAATAAACAAACTCTGCCATCACAGTCACACTGGACATCAACACTAGCGGGAGACTTCTCCCACCTCCAAATATACAGCAACATTATAAGGTTAAACATAGACATCTTACCGAGGGAGAGACAGCAGCCACCGCTAACGGCCAATTAAGCTAAGTGAGTAGCCGATCAGAAAATTGAATGGATGGAAACAGCCGTGTGATTAGTGAGAAAGTCAGTAAAAGAAGGAGAGAGCTGCAGGTGATTATGCAGAACTAGTGCACGTTTAAGTGTACAGCAGGTAAGGACCCACTGCCATGAAGAATATAGTGACATTAACCGAGAGCAGAGAAAACACTCGCAGCTGCAGAAGCAACCTTCAGGGTCTGCATGTAAAGTCTGCACGTAACTCACCTCTCGCAGCTGCAGAAGCAACCTTCAGGGTCTGCATGTAAATTCTGTGCGTAACTCACCTCTCACAGCTGCAGAAGCAACCTTCAGGGTCTGCATGTAAATTCTGTGCGTAACTCTCATTCTAAAAAAAGAAAAGAAAAGTCACGAATGTGACAAAATAAATAAACTGCATGTGTACAGTATTACTCATTGTATTACTGGGAAGACATTTTTGCAGTCTGAGCCATCTTACACAACACAGTGCTGCAGTTTATAATTTTATTTTTGAGACAGGCAAATGTCTCAAACAGACTGATATCACATCACAGGATTAGCCTGACTCCACCAGACGGGGGCGGCATTGTTCCACAAATTCACAATCCACCTCAGTCTGGCCCTGGCCTCAGAGAGGCGTTCAAACCGGCCGCCACGCAGGCGCACCAATCAGCGTGAGCTAGGGGCGGGCTTTAGGCGAGACCGGGTGTGACGCCACCGAGAGGCGCCTCTGCGTTTGTAGTTCTTTCACTATTCAACATGGCGGCGGCTACCGAGGCTAGCTCCAGTGAGCTAGTCAAACATTCTATTCAAAACAATAAGCTAACATAAACGTTAAACACTTGATCTTACAGTGAGTACGAAACCGTAACTGTATTGCTGTAACGTTATCAACTATGAACGTTAGTAAACAAGACATTGTTGTAGAATTTGGGGAGATAGCCTTCAGACCGCTAGGCTGGGATAACTTATTAGCAGCTGTAATGGCTAACGGCTAGCCATTCACGCAAGTCACACAAACACAACGCCCTTCTCACTCTCACCACAGCCCAGTAAACATGCAATCTGTTAAACCATCATTTTTGTTCCAAATCGAAATAAATCATAACGTTAATCAAAATGCCACTGAATTATTAGCTAATCAACACAGAACTGCAAAGATCAGTGTGATGTATTGTCCCTTTACTGCTAGCTGAAGTGTATTCTGCTATGATTGGAATGTTGGCTGCTGTTTAACACGTTGAGTGCCATAGCCGAGATATCTCGTCTTACATAATCCAACGGTTAAGTGCCATAGACGAGCTATCTCGTCTTACATAAACATTTTTTTTTTTTGACGGTGGGACATCAATCAACCCCTTTTACGTCTTCTATATCACTATTGGAGGAAGAGAATGTGTATAATCTATTTTACCGACCACTAAGTGGCGACAGTTCTCTCCAGACAGAGACAGAGAGAAAGCCACAGCCACGGGACCCGTGGCTGTGGCTTTCCGTGCTGGAGAAAGCATTCTAATTTTCAAGGAAATAGCTGGGCGTTTTTTTGACGGTGCTACGTGGATCAATGCCCCCCGCGTCTCCTATGGAGATATTGGAAGTATTGAATGTGTATAATCTATTTTACCGACCAGCTAGGTGGCGACGGTCCTCTCCCGACAGAGATAAAGTCAACCAAAAGCAGCCGCCTCCCGCGGAAATGGCTTGGCGATTTTACAGTCAGAAACGAACGAGCCTCATTCTCATACTGTAGGCGGGGACGCTTTCGCGCTGCTGCGGTGGGGGGTTCCAGAAATGGACTGGGTGAGCAGCATAAAGCCTAGAGTCGCACGGGGCTTCATCGGGGCTCTCAAACCCAAGAGACAGTGAGACCTATCCACACTCGCTGCCAGGGAGAGAGGCTGCTCAAACTCGCTGCTCAAACTCCCAGCAGCAGAGCACTCCGCAGCACAGACGGAGGGAGGAGTTTGGAGACACACACACACTCTCTCTCTCTCTCTCTCTCTCTCTCTCTCTCTCTCTCTCTCTCTCTCTCTCTCTCTCTCTCTCTCTCTCTCTCTCTTTTTGGGGGGGATAGAGAAAGAGAGAGCCGGAGAAAGTCAGGGTAGTTGCGCCAAGGCAGCCAAGTAGGCCAAGCCGGGAAGCGCCAAGCTAAACAGAAAGAGAGAGCCGGAGAAAGTCAGGGTAGTCGCGCCAAGGCAGCCAAGTAGGCCAAGCCGGGAAGCGCCAAGCTAAACATCAATGTACCAAGATCGAAGGCCCGACCGAGTTGGGAGCGCCAGCCGCAAATAACGTAAGTCGCTAAAAAAGGTCGAAGGCCGGAAAAGTACAATCGCGAAGCGCCAAGGCGGCCAGGTAGGCCAAGCTGGGAAGCGCTATCGCGAGGTGCCCGACCGAGTTAGGAGCGCCAGCCGCAAATAGCCGTAAGTCGCAAAAAAGGTCGAAGGCAGGATAAGCACGTACCAAGTAAACATTAACGTATCAAGATCGAAGGCCCGACCGAGTTGGGAGCGCCAGCCGCAAATAGCTGTAAGTCGCTAAAAGGTCAAAGGCCAGAAAAGTACAATCAACTACTGGCGCCTGCAGATCTCAATTAACTTCCGGTAATCAGATCTTCCTTTTGGGGGATCTCCTAGCCCATGCAGGCGCCCTCCTCTGCCTCAAGAGCAGCGCCACTGGCCAATGGAGTCAAGCGCCAAAGCATTTGCCATGCATGCCGATTGCTAAATAAAGTTTGTCTAATCCTACCAACTGGCCTCTCCTGATTGAAGTGAGGTCTCCAGACCATAGTTCAAGCAGAAGGCCACTCACGCGTAATCCGATCTCAACGTGGTCAAAAATCCTAGTATGACGTCTGCTATGACGTCAAACATGACGTCAGTTAATCCTCATATATATAGCAAGGGTTCGACGTCACCTCTCTCTCTCTGGCCGATCATAGCAGCAGCAGCCCACGGCGGTCCATCTCCCTTGAAGCCGGCCTCCGAAGCGTTGTTTTGCCCCACCCACCTCCCCAGTCCACCACCAACGAGTCTTGACTCCCGATCCCCCACGGGGGGGGGATCTCCTAGCCCATGCAGGCGCCCTCCTCTGCCTCAAGAGCAGCGCCACTGGCCAATGGAGTCAAGCGGCACACACAGAGTGGGAGACAAGGGCACCCATAATCACAGGCACGTGAGGTGGTTCTAAAAATCCATTTATCTCCAAACTCTCTGAAAATCTCTGAAACCATGCTGTACTCAACGGCTAATATCTACATAACTACTAACTCTGCAAACTAACTCTTTTAGACAGAGAAAGCACACATTCTATTAGTTATTTTTAGATGATTGGTGTTCACGAATTCTTAACAGAAAATAATCCTCGGCTCTTGTAAAATGAGCCAGAATCCTCAAAAAAAAACCTGGCACAACTTACCTACAGGATTGAAAAAATGGCTGGCACTCAATGTGTTAATAAACCACGTTAACTCACGTTGGTGTCCGAGTGACATATTATGTTATACAGGCGAGATTAAAGATCTCAGGATACAATACAACAATCAGTTTATCTGATATTTTCCCCCGTTTGCATAAATTATACTGTGAAGTGTGAATATAGCTCTAGCATATAGTAGTCCTATATGTCTGATATTTTGGAGCTGTTATTCGAGAAATTGGTTTATCGATAGAACATACCGGTAGTTTAAGATTTTGCACTTGTACTTTAGATAGGGGGTAAACAAACGTCATGGGAGCCAATACTAGGAATACGGTATATCAACAAGGAACCATTCTTAAAGTTTGAGATTATATCCAAATACATGCTGCATGGTGTAACCAGGGTGTTTTTCCTCTTCTCTGTTGACGTCCTCTGGGCTCCAGGCAGCTCCCTTTCGCAGATTCATCTCTGACATCAACATCTTTACGAATTTACATCATCTCTTATCATTTTACCCAATCGTGCCTCAAGACCAGCAGATTATGTAACAACAACACCACACACGGCCGTCTTTTCTCCGTTTAGTTTATTATCACAAAAGCAAATAACATTCTCCAGTCATGCGTAAATATCTACCATTCCACTGACACATATGCTAAAATTCACCAGTTAAATAGTAGCGTTAAATCATTATATTGTATCAAAGCATTTGGTTGTTGCCATGATCATAAAGGCTAGAGAGCGTTGCGTCTCCATGACGTTAGCCGTCCAGGGTGCGTGCCACTCGGTGTCATATCGTGTCATCAGTTCCCTGAAGAAACGAACAACGATATGTGTTAGTGAATGAATCGCTGTTAACGTTAACATTAATCCTCAATCATCAGACGTAGCACCCCAACCTCCAAATGTTGCTATCGTTAGCGTAACATCAGTTAATCCAATCAGTTACATTTAACGTGCAAAATGGCCTACCTGCACTTCATCCTCAGTCAGACATCTGCAGTAATTCTTCTTTCTTTTGGCAAATTGAATAGTCAATGGTTGCACCCAATATTCACCTTACAAAAACAGCAAAAAATCTGCGACCTCCATGCTAACTATTAGCAATTGTAGTCCTAGCTGATCAGGCGCTGCTACGTCATGAAGGGAAGTCGATCTGATTGGTTGGCGCTGGCAAGCCCAGACGGTGACAGACAGACGGTCCATCCAATCGCCTGCCTAGTAGCTTGAAAAAAGTGACCGCCCTCTTCAGCAATGTAGCTTGGCCGAATCCAGATGGATGTTGTTTGTGAAACAGATATTTGAAGCAAACTCATCGATCTGGCAGCGTCAGGTTATCACAGGATGTTGGGAAGAGTACATTTCTAAATACTGTAATTTGTAAAGATTTTATTATAAAAAAATATATGCTGTATTCTCTTATTTTTTTAAGATAATTTTATTTAAAATTATTTATTTTTTAATATATTTTAAATTGTAATATATTTCTTGCAGCTATTTTAGTCTGTGATACCGTGAAACTGTGGTATTTTTGTTCAAGGTTATACCGTCAAAAACTCCTATCGGCACATCCCTAGATACCATTTGTTTATATCGCAATCGCAAATCGCAATATTGTCCGCAGTAATCGCAAATCGCACCTTTTCCCCAAATCGTGCAGCACTAGTCTGTAGTAGGGCTGTCACTTTTTCCCAAAATAAAATTCGAACGAACTTTAATTGCCCGAAATTCGTTCGAATATATTCAAAGTTTTTTGGTTAACTCATTGAGTGCCAGCCACTTTTGGAGAATGGACGCTCCCAGTGCCAGAGTTTCAGAGCTTTTTTCAGTGATTTCTCGAGGCCCACAGAATATTGTGTGATATTACTATGTAAACAATGAACACGCAAAAAGAACGATGAGACTCTTTTCTATCATCAGCAAAAACAGGTTTATTGATATCATTTTCCGTTCTTTAGTTATCAGCCGGAGAAGATAGCTTGATTTAACAAAAAAGAGCAGTTTTTTTCTAGAAGCTGAGATAATGGCCCTTTTGTGAAATTAAACATTTCAAACACATCACTGACTCTGAAGCTAATTTTCTGATGTAGTCACACCTCAAAAATAATTTCCTTCAATAAAACAGTGAAGGCCAGGGAATTTTGTTTGGCAGAATAATATTTTTAGCTGCAACCAGCAGCGCTGGCCCCTGCGTACGCTGCTGGTTGCAGCTTCTTGCTGATCTTGATTTGCTGCTGGTGGGCATCGGATATTCTGGCTTGCGTTTGCCAACCCTGTCCTGCTGCCTGGGTCTGTCTGGGTCAGTGTTGTGTGCTGCTCTGCGTGCCCCCCCCCCCCCCCCGCCCCGCCCCGCCTCAACTGCACACTCCTCCTGTATGGGACGTGGCTCTCTGCTGAGTTTGCTCTGCACTGTGAAGGGTGCGCGACATCCAGCTTTTTCCGCGTGTGTTTGTCACCGGCTACTACTGTATGCTTCCAGTTGAGAATAATAACGGCTGATCATGCGAATGGGCTGTCGCAGCGGACATGGAGGAGCTCAATTGTGGGAGCAGATTGGCTGCTGCCTGCTGCAGGCACATCTAACGTTAAAACGCTTCATGCATATCGATGCATACGGATGCGATGCGATTTCCGTTTCCCCAACGACTTATTCTCTGTTTTTCTCTGCCTTTCTGTTAACCTGGAGAGCACTGTCGCGTGTCGCCACCTAAGGGTTCTGTAAAATAGGTTATAGACCTCCAATAGCTACAATATTTGTACAGGAGCTGCGGAAGGCTTTGATCGACGTCCCACCGTCAAAAAACGCATTGGACGTCGAAAGACGTCCGTGGCACTCTACGTCACTATTTAATCGGACGTCGAAAGACGTCCATGGCACAATTTTTTTTTTTTTTTTTTTTTTTTTTTTTCTTCAGTCCAGCAGCCTGTTGCACCAGCTGAACGTAAGTTCTGTCTTAAGTTAGGGTGTAAAGTCCACACTAACTGCTACGTTCAAACTAGTTAGTTTGACACTAAAGTTGTGTCTTTGTTTGGTTGCACCACGGAGACGTAAGGTACATCTTAACTAGTAGACCCTAAAGTCCATACCAACCAAAATAGTGTCGCAGACAATGACATGTACAGTATCTGTGACCAATCAGTGAAAAGCACGGTGGAAACGGTGTTTATTTACGGTTGTTTAAGTGGAGTGAAAACAGGACATGTTGCCCACCGCAAATTAGTGCTTTCATATTTCATCAACACTAATCAAATGAGAACGTTATTGAGTAACGTTCGTTTAGGTTCATATTACTGTTAACGTTTATCTGTGAGCTCTTCATCAGTATTGTAGGCTATACCACCATCCTGCCTCACTAAATTGTTGCGGTTATTTTAATTTGTATGCAGTGCTGCAGCTTGTGGGAAACAAAAGCGTGAGTCATAAATATCAAAGGGTGTAATTTATCACGGAGAGCGCGTTGCGGACGCAAAACAACGATGCGCCACGGTGCCAAGTTGCAATCCGTGCCAACTGCTATTTTACGGAGGACTTTACACCTAGTAAGACGTAGGTGTAAATTTTAAGTTCTAACTTATGCCTACGTTGTAGGGGTGTCACAATATATCGTCCCACGAAATTTCGCGATAGTAAAACGTCACGATATGTATCGTTGAGATGAAATCTCATATCGGGAAAAAAAAAAAAAAAAAAAAAAACTTTTTTTTTTTTTTTTTTTTTTTTTTCAAAAATAGACTAAGAAACGTCTTTGTTTGTTGAAGTTCAATGTCTGGAAAGTAGTTCAGTTGAACAAGTCTCTGAAGAGACACATGAGAAGTTATACAGGAGAGAAACCATTCAATTGAGTTTCTGGCAAAACTGTTTACTTGACAGGAAAAACTGAAGATGCATAAAAAATAGATTAAGAAAAGTCTTGTTGTTTGAGTTTGAAGAAAAACTGAAGATGCATAATGAGAATTTATACTGCTGAGAAACCTTTTAGTTCAAAGTAAATCTAAGTGACGGTGTAACTCATTCTATTTCAAGATAAGCCTTATCTCCAATCTCATGTTTTTTCTAGTTGTTATTGTAATAACAATTTCCCACAACAGCATGTTTTGTATTTGTGCATTTCAAATAAAATACTACTTTTCCAGTCATATATTGTCATTATTCAAGTTTAAAAAAATATTGTTAAAATCGTATCGTATCGTATCGTTATCGTGAACCCAGTATCGTGATACGTATCGTATCGTGAACTGAGTGTATCGTGACACCCCTACTACGTTGTAACTATTTCACTTGGTGCAACCCAAATATTTTTAGTAGTGCGTAAACTCGGACTTAGTGAGACTTTACGTTCAAACTAGCTTACGTTTCAACTTACGCACAGCTGGTGCAACCCACTGCAGGCCACCGGGCATCAGCCCGACGTGTTAGCTTGGACACTCACAGTCACAACACTGCCTCACAAACTTGGCTGCATCCAACTCGAGACAACTTTTCAGACCCTGGAGACAATCTTTCTCAGAAGAGACTAACGCGACAAATCTGGAGACTTTTTCTGACATGGGATTAACATTACCAGCAAGCAGCAGTTGGTTAATTTTGGTTCATAAAAAAAAAAAAAAAAAAAAAATTATAAAAAAAAAAAAAAAAAAAAATCGAACATTCAAATTACATTTAGAAAACGAACCCCTTCCCCCACATTCGAAGTTGCATTCGAATTTCGAATGAAAAGTGACAGCCCTAGTCTGTAGTACATTTCACTCATTGCAAACATCATGCTGAAGTTAATGAACGCAGACCAAAGTCCTGAGTCTGGAAAGTTATGAATGCTTTCAAAATAAAAGCTCATGCCAAAGTGAACTGAAACTGCAACCCACATAATGAAAAGGTTTTTTTGTCGCCAGTGTTTTCCTCATAGTTTAGATAGAAGAACCTGTCGTTGGGGGCGGGGCTGCACTGCACCCTCATAGGTTAGATAGAAGAACCTGTCGTTGGGGGCGGGGCTGCACTGCACCCTCATAGTTTAGATAGAAGAACCTGTCGTTGGGGGCGGGGCTGCACTGCACCCTCATAGTTTAGATAGAAGAACCTGTCGTTGGGGGCGGGGCTGCACTGCACCCTCATAGTTTAGATAGAAGAACCTGTCGTTAGGGGCGGGGCTGCACTGCACCCTCATAGTTTAGATAGAAGAACCTGTCGTTGGGGGCGGGGCTGCACTGCACCCTCATAGTTTAGATAGAAGAACCTGTTGTTGGGGGCGGGGCTGCACTGCACCCTCATAGTTTAGATAGAAGAACCTGTCGTTGGGGGCGGGGCTGCACTGCACCCTCGTAGTTTAGATAGAAGAACCTGTCGTTGGGGGCGGGGCTGCACTGCACCCTCATAGTTTAGATAGAAGAACCTGTCGTTGGGGGCGGGGCTGCACTGCACTGCACTCTCATAGTTTAGATAGAAGAACCTGTCGTTGGGGGCGGGGCTGCACTGCACCCTCATAGTTTAGATAGAAGAACCTGTCGTTGGGGGCGGGGCTGCACTGCACCCTCATAGTTTAGATAGAAGAACCTGTCGTTAGGGGCGGGGCTGCACTGCACTCTCATAGTTTAGATAGAAGAACCTGTCGTTGGGGGCGGGGCTGCACTGCACCCTCATAGTTTAGATAGAAGAACCTGTTGTTGGGGGCGGGGCTGCACTGCACCCTCATAGTTTAGATAGAAGAACCTGTCGTTGGGGGCGGGGCTGCACTGCACCCTCATAGTTTAGATAGAAGAACCTGTCGTTGGGGGCGGGGCTGCACTGCACCCTCATAGTTTAGATAGAAGAACCTGTTGTTGGGGGCGGGGCTGCACTGCACCCTCATAGTTTAGATAGAAGAACCTGTCGTTGGGGGCGGGGCTGCACTGCACCCTCATAGTTTAGATAGAAGAACCTGTCGTTGGGGGCGGGGCTGCACTGCACCCTCATAGTTTAGATAGAAGAACCTGTCGTTGGGGGCGGGGCTGCACTGCACCCTCATAGTTTAGATAGAAGAACCTGTTGTTGGGGGCGGGGCTGCACTGCACCCTCATAGTTTAGATAGAAGAACCTGTCGTTGGGGGCGGGGCTGCACTGCACCCTCACTTTGTGTACGATTGTACAACATGATTCAAGTAGCACAATAGTCATGATGCTGATCAGATGCCACAAGTGCAGTAAAATAAAGTGACTCGCCAAATGATTCTGGGGAAATCAATCTTCAATTAGTATAATTCAAAGCTAATTGATCGTGAACCCCTGGTAACCATTAAACCCTTCTATTTTCCATCTCATTCTTTATTAAGCACCCCCCCCCCCCCCCCTTCCCGACACACACACACACACACACACACACACACACACACACACACACACACACACACACACACACACACACACACAGAGCTATGCACCATATGTCTAGAACCAGATCAAAAATGGCACATGAGCGATTTAGAGTTTTGAAAATGACTCCAGCTTAGATCGGATGATTTTTTAGATCGGACAATTTTTTTTGTTTACTGATGAATATTTTTGAAAAGTTGGCCATCCGTTGATTTACTGTTGCAGATAGTGGAGCATTTTAACTCATTCCCCGCCAGAGTTCCAAAGGAAAAGTCACCAGCAGCCGCCAGTGTTTCTAAGCATTTTCAGTGACGTTTGTTTCTGCCTTCTCCCGTTCTTTAGTTATCGACACTTGAATGTCGGTCGTTTTCACAGAAAAAGCGCCTCTCTGACCAGAAAGCCTGGATACGTGTCTTTAAGTGAATAATTCACCCCGCACGGAGAATGCACCGGGACGGGTCACTCTCATCTTCTCCGTGGGGCTGGTGCTGCCTGGTACTAGATGTGTGGAGGTCTGGTGCTGCCTGGTACTAGATGGGTGGAGGTCTGGTGCTGCCTGGTACTCGATGGGTGGAGGTCTGGTGCTGCCTGGTACTAGATGTGTGGAGGTCTGGTGCTGCCTGGTACTAGATGTGTGGAGGTCTGGTGCTGCCTGGTACTAGATGTGTGGAGGTCTGGTGCTGCCTGGTACTCGATGTGTGGAGGTCTGGTGCTGCCTGGTACCCGATGGGTGGAGGTCTGGTGCTTCCTGGTACCCGATGGGTGGAGGTCTGGTGCTGCCTGGTACTAGATGGGTGGAGGTCTGGTGCTGCCTGGTACTCGATGTGTGGAGGTCTGGTGCTGCCTGGTACTAGATGTGTGGAGGTCTGGTGCTGCCTGGTACTAGATGTGTGGAGGTCTGGTGCTGCCTGGTACTAGATGGGTGGAGGTCTGGTGCTGCCTGGTACTAGATGGGTGGAGGTCTGGTGCTGCCTGGTACTCGATGTGTGGAGGTCTGGTGCTGCCTGGTACTAGATGGGTGGAGGTCTGGTGCTGCCTGGTACTAGATGGGTGGAGGTCTGGTGCTGCCTGGTACTTGATGGGTGGAGGTCTGGTGCTTCCTGGTACTAGATGGGTGGAGGTCTGGTGCTGCCTGGTACTCGATGGGTGGAGGTCTGGTGCTGCCTGGTACTAGATGGGTGGAGGTCTGGTGCTGCCTGGTACTCGATGGGTGGAGGTCTGGTGCTGCCTGGTACTAGATGTGTGGAGGTCTGTCTGGGACCATATTTGATGGCTGTAATTTTCACTATGTGAGAGGGTTCACAAAGCGGATGACTGATCTAACTGACGAGAGCAGTGATTGGTGTGCGTTTACCAGTTTATTGTGAAATAAATCCTTCTGCGTTGCGTGACTGTCACGAGCCCGTGTGACAACATGTCCAGCCCGGGGTAAACAAACCCGCTTTGAGGCACCGGGCTGGATGTGTTTTATGAGCCCCCTCCATGAAGAGAGATCGATGCTGAGAACGCTGGCTGGTTTTGTTGTGGGGGAAAAAACTCTGGCTTGCAGAGGACTATACGATCGCTAAGCACATCGTAAGGTGGCCAAGATCACCATCTATCGTATGGCAGTGAAAAGACGGATTGACGCACCGTGGCGTCAATGGCGGGGAAGCATTCTGTATTGAATAACGCAACAATGGCGGAGAATGAGTGAAAGATCTTTTAGCAACGCAAAAATCAAGATTGTTCCAATATGGCTGTTATTTCTACCCCGGAAATACTATTTTGCGGCAACTTTGTAGGGAATTGTCCAATATGAATGATGTTGCTATCAAACCATACATCTATGACTACAGTGATGCCAGATTTATTCCACGTAAATTTCAAAATGGCTGCCATTTTTACTATACAATTTCACTGTCCAGGGTGATTTGGATGATTTTTTTTTTTTTACTATGGACGATTCTCAATTATACATCAGAAATCCTTTTTATATTTCCTGCCATTTATGCTGCGTTCTTTGATGGCCGGAGCTGGTGAGTGGCAAACGCATCATCTCCGACCTATGTGCGTTTTGAGCTTCAAGGCTTTCACGTCGCAAAACCATGGATGCTAATAGCCGTTAGCTATTTAAGCTAACAGCTAATATCAACATTAACGTTTAGTTGTATGGGCTTAACCAACTATTGTATTGGTATTGCTGATTGGTCTGAAAGCTTACTATTGTTGAAAAGAAAAGAAAAATGTGTCAAATGTGTTTTCTTACAATCGTGGGTGGCCATGTTGAAATGACGTGCTGGGAGCAACTAGGGCTTGAGAAATCATAGCCGAGTTTTTGCGAGTAGGAACTCCTGAGTTACCGTGACATTTTATTCGATTTTTTTCTAGTAGCAAGTGGCAATTATTTTGCGACTTGCGAGTTATAAACGAACGCGCACTTTAGTCCCTTCATAAAGCCTTCCGTTTCAGATGCAAAACACACACACACACACACACACACACACACACACACACACACACACACACACACACACACACACGTAGTCGGGCTGGTACAGTGACAGCGCTTAAGGAATGGCTGCTGGAGCAGAGCGTGACGACAGGGCAGGAGACCTGGATCAACTGAGCCCCCTGCTGGTGACGACAGGGCAGGAGACCTGGATCAACTGAGCCCCCTGCTGGTGACGACAGGGCAGGAGACCTGGATCAATACCAAAACTGACCTGTAGGACTGTCAGTTTGACATTTGGGGCTTTGTTTACCGAAGACCGCACGGACGTTCATAACGAGGCTTCCGATGTTTTCAGAGAACTCAGCCAGTATCTACCAAACGATAGGCGATGCCGACACGAAGATCTTTGAAAACGTTGTGGTCGCATGGCGAGAGGAGCGGGGAGGACCCTCTGGTCCACAGACGGACAGATCAGTCCAAATTAGGGATGGGTATCGTTAAGGAATTAACGATACTACTACTCTTATCGAAACTGCTTATCGATCCGGTACTTTAACGGTACTCTTATCGGTTCTTTTCGTTATTTTTAAGGGGAGAAAGAAAAAAAAGTTGCAAAATCTTAATGGGTGCGTTTTTATTATTAATTTAAATATCCAGCATTATATAAGAATTTAAACCTACCACTGCCAATACCAAACATTCAGCTAGGGAAAGCATAAATACAGCACGACAATATCTGTCTCCTGCACTTGCCCCCAAATCACTAAATATCCCCCCCTGCTCTGAAAATAACATTTCTTTAGGACAACTGAGAGATGATGCTCTGTTGATTTATTTCAGACTGGGTTTTTAATTCTTAACACACCCAAACAGCTGGATGATGTTTACTACTCTCGTCTTAATCATCCATGTTCACATAGTCCTCCCTGATGACGAGGTGGGTCAGTTTATCACGGGTAACCACAACCGGGTCATTATTGACAGATGATGAAGTCGTGTGAGCTATAGCTTGTCGAAAACTGTGCATTTCTCCGTTTGTACCTATTCGATGCACTTTAGTGTTTAGACAAATTGCTCGTGTTTCCACCGTTGCTAGTGAATGATTTATCGCACTTATGACAACGTGAATTGTCAGCATCAACTCGAGTGAAGTACAACCAGACTTTTGATCTCTCTGTTCTTTCTTAACGTGTTGCGGTCTCTGTTCTCCTCGGCTCAGCTGCCTTCCCTTCAGTGTGTGCATGTGTGTGTGTGCTGCCAGCCCCGCCCCCTCCTCAGCCAGTGTGTCGGCTCCTCGCTGGCAGCTGCCCGTCTCTCGTCTGATGAGAGACAGGAGGATCTGGATCTCATTTCTCATTCGGGAATCGCAAAAAATCACATCACAGGCATGTCTTACGGAGTCGGTGCGATAATACGTGCAAAACGACGTTTTATGTAGCAAATAAATAGGAAATCTATTTTCTTAATTTCTCCAGTACCGATAAGAGAACCGTTAACGTGAAAGCTTATTGATCCTCCGGTAGGGGTGTCACGATACACTAATTTCACGATACGACACGATACACGATATTGGGTTCACGATAACGATACGATACGATATTTTAACAATATTTTTTTTAACAAAAGTAAATAATTTTTATGTATTTATTTATCATTTATTTAACCATGTGAGTCCCGTTGAAATCGAAACCTCTTTTCAAGGGAGCCCTGGGAAAATACTGGAAAAATAGTCTCATTTGAAATACACAAAATACAAAACAAATGCTGTTTTTGGAAATTGTTATTATAATAACTATAAAACAACATGGAAGATAATGCTTCTCTTGCAATAGAATGTGTCACACTGTCACAAACTAAATGTTTGTTGCATGGTGAAAGAAAAATAAAGTATACAATCTATTTCTTAAATAACTCATGCTCAATGGTCCCTAAACTTATGTAATCTTATGTACCCCTTGAGCTGTTTTGCCATGCCAGTAGTAGTCTACCCCCTCACTCATGCGTGTTGATTCTGCCAAATTTGTTCTATTATTATTCAGGAGCAAAAACATTTTTTTTTTTTTTTTTTTTTTTTTTTTTACGATATCATTTTTTCCTGACGATACGCATATCGCGACGTTTCGATATCGCGATATATCGTGCGACAAAATATCGTGACACCGACCTCCGGTATCTTGAAATCCGGCCCCGGGATCCCGTTTTGGTACCGGGTCTCGGTACCCATCCCTAGTCCAAATTCAACTGTCTCTGTCTGCCGTCTCGGTCTCTCTCTGTGTCTCTCCGCTGGCAGTCCCATCAGACAGAGCCCACCAATAAATGCACCGCTCTGCCGTCTGCTCGCCGGTGACACAGACGAGACGGTCGTCTCTGTCCACAGCTCACCATTAATCACATCCTCTCATCTCCTCCCAAAATACACCCTGGATGCTGCCTCCTTCCTCCTCCGTAAAGGAAGGGAACTTTGTTCAATTTTTGAAAGGTCAAGCCGACCTGGAGTGCACAGCCGCTGATGTCAGCAGCGGTTTCTATGGCAGCCAGGTCACATTGACGCGTTGCTGGAGTATTAGCTGTGATTGTGTGTGTGTGTGTGTGTGTGTGGTTGTGTGTGTTTGTGGTTGTGTTGTTTGTCACTCTGGCCGGACAATTCTTTGGTAATGCAGCGTTTATGAAATACAACACAGGAAGGCCATCTCTCACCGTTCATGTATTCCCCCCCACCACACACGCACAGACACACACACGCACACGCACACACACACACAAATGGCCAATATGTGTTGTTTTGTCCTTATTACTGTGGGAGAGTGCAATCATCCAATCCACCAAGCAACGCCAACGATATAAAATACAATGCTAATTGGTATTATTAAAGGGGAAAAATAATTGACTGAAATAACGTTTCCGAACTTTTTTTTAGGAGTTTAGATGTAGAATATAGAATAATAATATAATATAGGAATTACAAGATACAATACAAGATATAACCTACCAAAGTACCAAATCAATACCATATAAGATACAATACATATGTCTGCTCTTGTTGAAGCTTGGGCTAAAAGCCCCTGCATTTTACATTCATCTTTTAAAATAAAGATGTTTAAAAAGTTATTGTGTGTTAAAAGCTATTGTGTGTTAAAAGCTATTGTGTGTTAAAAGTTATTGTGTGTTAAAAGTTATTGTGTGTTAAAAGCTATTGTGTGTTAAAAGCTATTGTGTGTTAAAAGCTATGGTGTGTGACGTTTTCAGTGCTGTGCCTTTTCTCTGGGTAAACAAGACGTGAGCTTGAAATGAACTGAGCTGCTCATTTTTTGGGACTGTGAGCTTATAGCTCAAAGTTCAATATATGAGCTATGAACGTGAACTAGTTCATTTTAATCTGCACGAGCTGAACTTTTATGGAGAGATATATGTGTCTTTATTCTGTGACTGAAAGTTTACATCCTGTAACCAAAGGCTGTATCTGTGAGAAAATAAATCCACTTTGTAATCAAAAAATAGATCCGTAAGCAAAAACATAGATTTGAAAACAAAACTATCAACAATCCAATCAAAGAAAAATTAAAAAAATAAAATAAATGTTTTTAGATTTTTCATTAATGTGAATTAAAAAAAGTTGCATGCAAACACAAACATTTTGTTCTCAACTCCAAAACATTTGTTTGCGAAACCATTACCTTTGCTTACAAAGCTCAACTTTTCTTTTGCGAAATGAAAAGTTTTGTTTGCAAAACCTGAGTTTTGCAAAACTTTTTCTGTTACAATAAGGGCGGGACCTACAGCAGAAAGAAGTAACGCACGTCCCTATTGGCCAGTGTCGATCGGAGTGATAGCTTGGCAACATCCAATCCAGTACGAGACAAGGCGGAGGGCGGGCACTTGAACAGAAGTATTTCCTGAAGGAATCTCCATGCCATTTCAGCCCCAGTTATAACCACAGATTGAAGAGAGAAGCCGTGAGTATGTTCACACCAATGTTTTTATGTTTGGTCACGTTACATGCACCGGTCCAAACATAAAAACAACGTAAAAACATTGGTGTGAACATACTCACGGCTTCTCTCTTCAATCTGTGGTTATAACTGGCGCTGAAATGGCATGGAGATTCCTTCAGGAAATACTTCCGTTCAAGTGCCCGCCATCCGCCTTGTCTCGTACTGGATTGGATGTTGCCAAGCTATCAATCCGATCGACACTGGCCAATAGGGACGTGCGTTACTTCTTTCTGCTGTAGGTCCCGCCCTTATTAAATAAATAAAGTTTTGCAAAACTCAGGTTTTGCAAACAAAAATTTTCATTTCGCAAAAGAAAAGTTGAGCTTTGTAAGCAAAGGTAATGGTTTCGCAAACAAATGTTTTGGAGTTGAGAACAAAATGTTTGTGTTTGCATGCAACTTTTTTTAATTCACATTAATGAAAAATCAATTTTTTTTTTTTTTTTTTTTTCTTTCTTTGATTGGATTGTTGATAGTTTTGTTTTCAAATCTATGTTTTTGCTTACGGATCTATTTTTTGATTACAAAGTGGATTTATTTTCTCACAGATACAGTCTTTGGTTACAGGATGTGAACTCTCAGTCACAGAATAAAGACACATATATCTCTCCATAAACATTGAGCTAGCTCTTGTGAAGTGTGAAGTGAGACTTGGCGAACAACTCTCTGACCCCCGAACTTTGTGTTTCGTTGACAGGAATCCGCCAAGGTTTCGGACCTCAACCCCAATGCGAAAGCATGGGCCAACCACATGTTTAGCCTGGACCCCAGCGGGCCCGCCCAGACCACACCTGCTGCCCCCAGCGGGCCCGCCCAGACCACACCTGCTGCCCTCCAGTCATGGAAGGAAGGCTGCGATAGTTCAACCGACCCCGGCCCAGAAGGTCAGCGAGTCAGCCAGCCAGTCAGGAGGGGGAAACTCACCGACCCTTAGTCTGCGGATTGTTTTCGGACAGGCTAAGTCACTGCCTATCCAATCCACATGAAAGCATAAGTACTAAGTGAACAGAAGTAATCTAGTGTGTGCGTCTAACTAGGAAGCTCACAGAACTCAAACAGGGGGCAAGCAGGCAGCTTGGGACTGTCAAATAAATGGGTTGTCAGGATCAGGATATTCAAAGATTGCTGACAAGCATGGTCATTTTAGCCTTTTATTAGACAACGCCTAATACATGATGCCCTGGACAACACCAGGGCCTTTATTAGACAGTCACAACGCCTAATACATGATGCCCTGGACAACACCAGGGCCTTTATTAGACAGTCACAACGCCTAATACATGATGCCCTGGACAACACCAGGGCCTTTATTAGACAGTCACAACGCTGCTTAATACATGATGCCCTGGACAACACCAGGGCCTTTATTAGACAGTCACAACGCCTAATACATGATGCCCTGGACAACACCAGGGCCTTTATTAGACAGTCACAATGCTGCTTAATACATGATGCCCTGGACAACACCAGGGCCTTTATTAGACAGTCACAACGCCTAACACATGATGCCCTGGACAACACCAGGGCCTTTATTAGACAGTCACAACGCCTAACACATGATGCCCTGGACAACACAAGGGCCTTTATTAGACAGTCACAATGCTGCTTAATACATGATGCCCTGGACAACACCAGGGCCTTTATTAGACAGTCACAACGCCTAATACATGATGCCCTGGACAACACCAGGGCCTTTATTAGACAGTCACAACGCCTAACACATGATGCCCTGGACAACACCAGGGCCTTTATTAGACAGTCACAATGCCTAACACATGATGCCCTGGACAACACCAGGGCCTTTATTAGACAGTCACAACGCCTAACACATGATGCCCTGGACAACACCAGGGCCTTTATTAGACAGTCACAACGCCTAACACATGATGCCCTGGACAACACAAGGGCCTTTATTAGACAGTCACAATGCTGCTTAATACATGATGCCCTGGACAACACCAGGGCCTTTATTAGACAGTCACAACGCCTAATACATGATGCCCTGGACAACACCAGGGCCTTTATTAGACAGTCACAACGCCTAACACATGATGCCCTGGACAACACCAGGGCCTTTATTAGACAGTCACAATGCCTAACACATGACGCCCTGGACATTGTTTTATTAGACAGTCACAATGCCTAACACATGACGCCCTGGACAGTGTTTTATTAGACAGTCACAATGCCTAACACATGACGCCCTGGACAGTGTTTTATTAGACAGTCACAATGCCTAACACATGATGCCCTGGACATTGTTTTATTAGACAGTCACAACGCCTAACACATGACACCCTGGACATTGTTTTATTAGACAGTCACAATGCCTAACACATGACACCCTGGACATTGTTTTATTAGACAGTCACAATGCCTAACACATGACGCCCTAGACATTGTTTTATTAGACAGTCACAATGCCTAACACATGATGCCCTGGACAGTGTTTTATTAGACAGTCACAATGCCTAACACATGATGCCCTGGACAGTGTTTTATTAGACAGTCACAATGCCTAACACATGACGCCCTGGACAGTGTTTTATTAGACAGTCACAATGCCTAACACATGATGCCCTGGACAGTGTTTTATTAGACAGTCACAATGCCTAACACATGACGCCCTGGACCTTGTTTTATTAGACAGTCACAATGCCTAACACATGATGCCCTGGACATTGTTTTATTAGACAGTCACAATGCCTAACGCATGACGCCCTGGACATTGTTTTATTAGACAGTCACAATGCCTAACGCATGACGCCCTGGACATTGTTTTATTAGACAGTCACAATGCCTAACGCATGACGCCCTGGACCTTGTTTTATTAGACAGTCACAATGCCTAACACATGACACCCTGGACATTGTTTTATTAGACAGTCACAATGCCTAACACATGATGCCCTGGACATTGTTTTATTAGACAGTCACAATGCCTAACACATGACGCCCTGGACATTGTTTTATTAGACAGTCACAATGCCTAACGCATGACGCCCTGGACATTGTTTTATTAGACAGTCACAATGCCTAACGCATGACGCCCTGGACATTGTTTTATTAGACAGTCACAATGCCTAACGCATGACGCCCTGGACCTTGTTTTATTAGACAGTCACAATGCCTAACACATGACACCCTGGACATTGTTTTATTAGACAGTCACAATGCCTAACACATGATGCCCTGGACATTGTTTTATTAGACAGTCACAATGCCTAACACATGACACCCTGGACCTTGTTTTATTAGACAGTCACAATGCCTAACGCATGACGCCCTGGACAGTGTTTTATTAGACAGTCACAATGCCTAACACATGACGCCCTGGACATTGTTTTATTAGACAGTCACAATGCCTAACGCATGACGCCCTGGACCTTGTTTTATTAGACAGTCACAATGCCTAACACATGACGCCCTGGACATTGTTTTATTAGACAGTCACAATGCCTAACACATGATGCCCTGGACATTGTTTTATTAGACAGTCACAATGCCTAACACATGACACCCTGGACATTGTTTTATTAGACAGTCACAATGCCTAACACATGACGCCCTGGACATTGTTTTATTAGACAGTCACAATGCCTAACACATGACACCCTGGACATTGTTTTATTGGACAGTCACAATGCCTAACACATGACACCCTGGACATTGTTTTATTAGACAGTCACAATGCCTAACACATGACGCCCTGGACATTGTTTTATTAGACAGTCACAATGCCTAACACATGACACCCTGGACAGTGTTTTATTAGACAGTCACAATGCCTAACACATGACGCCCTGGACATTGTTTTATTAGACAGTCACAATGCCTAACACATGACACCCTGGACATTGTTTTATTAGACAGTCACAATGCCTAACACATGATGCCCTGGACATTGTTTTATTAGACAGTCACAATGCCTAACACATGACGCCCTGGACATTGTTTTATTAGACAGTCACAATGCCTAACACATGACACCCTGGACATTGTTTTATTAGACAGTCACAATGCCTAACACATGACACCCTGGACAGTGTTTTATTAGACAGTCACAATGCCTAACACATGACACCCTGGACATTGTTTTATTAGACAGTCACAATGCCTAACACATGACGCCCTGGACAGTGTTTTATTAGACAGTCACAATGCCTAACACATGACACCCTGGACATTGTTTTATTAGACAGTCACAATGCCTAACACATGACGCCCTGGACATTGTTTTATTAGACAGTCACAATGCCTAACACATGATGCCCTGGACATTGTTTTATTAGACAGTCACAATGCCTAACACATGATGCCCTGGACATTGTTTTATTAGACAGTCACAATGCCTAACACATGATGCCCTGGACATTGTTTTATTAGACAGTCACAATGCCTAACACATGATGCCCTGGACATTGTTTTATTAGACAGTCACAATGCCTAACACATGATGCCCTGGACATTGTTTTATTAGACAGTCACAATGCCTAACACATGATGCCCTGGACATTGTTTTATTAGACAGTCACAATGCCTAACACATGACGCCCTGGACAGTGTTTTGTAACCCCATCCGCCGGGGCAGATCAATGTTGACTGTTGTGTTGTTGTTAGCTCAGCTTCTAGCTATTAGCTAAATCATTATATTTACAACCATAATGAACCGTGATCTGACAGAAAAAGTGTCATTTAGAGAGCGCATGCAGCATGCCCCGCACTCGCCGCAGGCTCTCGTAATAGCCTGTTTGAGGAGACTACTCAGAGCTCAAAATTAGGGATGTTCATTTTGAAAATTTTCCAAAATCGATAATCGGTGAGAATTAACGATCAATTATCGATTATCGATTTTATTAATACTTAGAAAATTTTCAATATTTTCATTTTTTTTTTTTTTAAACAAAATGAATGCCTATGGCAGAAAATACGAAAGACAACGTGTTCTCCTCAATGAACTCTTTATTTCAATGTGTCTCCTCTTCAACACTGCTGTCCCCGGCGCATGCCGGTGTGAATTTCTCATGTTTAAAACAGTTTTGTTGGCACAAAGGCCCATGCCCAGCCAGAAAACTAGAGACTATATGAAGCTCCACCTCACGTTAGTCGGCTGTGCAATGGAGTGGGGCGAGGAGGAACGAATTCCACCCAAACCTAGTCCAAAAAAAAAAAAATTTTTTTTTTTTTTTTTTTTAAATAATTAAAAAATCGATCCAAATGCCACAGGATCGATTCCAATCCTTAACGATCGATTATCGATTTTCGATAATTGATGAACATCCCTACTCAAAATCTTCCGTGGGCATCCGAATGAAGCCAAACTATTTCGGTGAGTAAAACATAATATTTTAAGCTGGAAATGAGGACCGTGGTGTAAAAAAAATGAAATTCTCCTTTAACGTCACGACTGTAGCTCACTGTAAACTGAGCGGACAGTGCCGGTAAGGCATGGTGTATCTTGGTTATGGGGGGGGGGGGGGGGGGGGTTGGCAAATGAGCTAAACTTCCAAAAAAGTGGTGTATCCCTTTAAATTCTCAAGCTTATTTTCATTAATAGTAGCCTAGTATTTTGATAGTATTACTGTAGGCTGCATGTTTTAAAGTTGGGTTTATTTCACATAAAAAACATTGAGATTCCAGGGATCCCTCACAAGTACCACCAGCAGGGGGCGCAAGTACCACCGGTGGTACACGTACCATAGGTTGGGAATGACTGGGTTAAACCAGATATTATCTCCAAACAGCTGTGTGTTGCAAAGGTGCTGCACTTCCTTGCTTTAGACCTGACTGTGCTGAGCGTTCCCTCTCTGAACATCTCCGCAACACTATTGGCTGGGCCTGGGCTCAGTGGGCTGTTGTTGCCCTGTGAGCGATGTGATTGGCTTGCGTGGCTGGTATCCTCTCATACTTTCATTATTATGGTGGTCATTTCTGAGGTGGTACTTGGGGTAAAAAGGTTGAGAAGCACTGGTTTAGTTGGTTAGGGAGGGAAGGGCGTTGCTCAGCTGAACGTTCCAGCCGGTTCGGGGATTAGAAACCGTGCCCTGCCAGAATGACAAACCCTTCTCTTACCTTGTAGGCTGTCGGTTCCCCTCGTCACTCACGCCAAGACACCTCTTTAATCATTCATACTCAATTTAGTGCGAGCTATGAATATTCCACCCACAGCCTCCGTTCCCTCTACACAAATGAGCCTAATCACCCATTTGAATGTGCCCAAGACCCAGTATAGCCGTCATAGAAGCAACAAGAATATGGTGGCGAAACTGGAGTTATTGATTAGTCTACGTTTGACTGGGATTGACGTCTCGACCTGTTTGCTCTCCTAAGTCTGCGAGGATATTTATGGAAAAACTATTGCTGAAGACTTAACTCATTCTCTGCCAGGGTCATTTCGGTCTGTGTGCTCCCAGTGCCAGGATTTTGAGCATATTTCCTGATCTTCCAGGACCCACAGAATATTCTGTGCTAGGAATAAAATTACACAACATATCTCACAATAAAGCAGAGACTCTCTTCTTACCCCTTGTAAAAAACTGAAACTCTCCCATGTTTCCTTGTTTAGTTACAAGCAGTGGAAGTTAGCTTGTTTTCACTAAAAATGCCCTCCTTTGGACAGAAATATGAGAAAAATAGGTTTTTAGTGAAGGACACCGTTTCAAGCAGAACTCTCTTTTGAGCCTTTTATTTTTTGCCTCAGTGACACATCAGACATATACAGTATTTGTTTCCCCCCCCCCAAAAAAAAAAAAAAGTTTTTACTGACTTTTACTTCCTGGAACTTATTTACCAGATAGTCCAAGACTGGACGGACCAAATGAACCCTTATGCTCGCTCGTTCGCTCGCTCTCGCTCTCTCTCTCTCTCTCGCTCTCTCTCTCTCTCTCTCTCTCTCTCTCTCTCGTCTCACACACACGCACACAGGAATCACAGGCAGCTGCTCAATGGCCGCAAATGCTGCTCAATGCACAAATGGCCGCTCATGATCGTCGGACTCTGTTTCGGACTCTGTTTACTGCTAAATGGGTGACTATACTATAAATACTAAACGTGATTTAGCGGGTTCCTTTCATCAGTTTGACTTGAAACAATGTCACAGGCTGGGAAAGGGTCTGATCTAATGTAAATAAGCAAAACATGAAAGTACGTCCGAGTACGTCCTTGGCACAGAACGCCATTGTTAAAAGTACGTCCGAGTACGTCTTTGGCAGAGAATGAGTTAATATAGTCTGGCAATTCTCATAGTGGACATTTTCAACACTGTAGACTCATGTCTTGTGTTTGGGGGTTAGGGTCCGGGCAATATGGTGGAAATAAATGAGCACTTCATTTCTATATCGATGTGTAGGGATGCACACAATTAATCGAAGCTCGATTACTCGCTCGTTAAGGATTTACTCGAGCATGTGAAAATTGACTAGATCAAAACAAAACGAAAAGCAGCGTGCATTCTGTCAGAACGGTGTTTTCAAATCATTTTTCAATGATCCTCCAGAGGGCGCAATGATATCACTGTAACAGACTGTTCAGTGTGTATGCGAGGCTCTGTGGATGTCCCCTCAGAGTTACCGTAGAACAGGAAGTGGGGACTTATGTTGTTGACTTGACGAGAGCCGGTGTTGATGAGCGTGCTAACGCTAGGCGCTAGCTGTCTGAGAATGTGGAAGCGTGTTATAACGTTCCAGCCTGAGTCTCTCGTTTATTGTTTTATTAACAAAGTAAGTAATAGGCGCACCCGGACACTCGGCTACATCACTAACTATAGCCCTTCTCAGACAAGTCATAAGATGCTCTATTTGAACACTGTTCATTCGGATAAATTGGCTGGCTCCTCTTCCTCAAACCTGGAGCGACCCACCATCAGCGAGGAAGAGGAAGAGTTGTGACGCACGTACAACAATCACTTGAACAATGTTCATTGGGATCCTAGTCTCACCTGGACTGGAGCTGAGCAACTCTGCATCAGCGTTTAAGAGCTGTGACGCACTGCAGCAGAAAAAGTCAACAATCTGCGTAAGTGAGCCCCTGTTGGACCTAGGCAGCGGCCGTGGTGGGGATTCTGGGCAAATGTTGACATGTCTAAAAGTTATGCCTCTACGTTTTTTTTTTTAGGCTATGCTATTAGGGCTGTGAATCTTCACTGGCCTCACGATTCGATTCGATTACGATTCATCTGTCAACGATTCGATTCGATTAAACGATGCATCACGATGCATCGCGATGCATCTTAAATCGATGCATCACTTTTTCCGCAATACATGATTTATTTTTTCTCACTTTCTTTTTTCTCACTGTGTGGCTACTTTTAAAATAAAAGTGCATTTGGAATTGCATTGTATTATGATCCATAATTAAAATAAACAACTGCATGTACTTACATTCTATTTTATTTGATTATAAAAAATAAAAAAAATAAAACAAAAACTTTTTTTTTTAAATAATCGATTTTTGATATTTGTTAATCGATGCAGAATCGTGCACGTCCGCATCGCGATGCATCTTATAATCGATTATTTTTGACACCCCTATATGCTATGCAATGCTGTGAGAAATATACAATAAGTTGCTGCTGTATAAAGGTTTTATTGAGGAAAAAACGCATTTGGTATGGTTTGGATTTATTTTTATTTTTAATTACACTCAATTGATTGCTCCTTAACGTTACCAATGATCGATTTCGGAATTTGTGGAAAATGTGCATCCCTAACGATATATAACATTAAATTAGGGATGTTCATCAATTATCGAAAATCGATAATTGATCGGTAAGGAATTGATTCAATCATGTGGAATTTTGATCGATTATTATTATTATTATTATTTTTTTTTTGCGGACTAGGTTTGGGTGGAATTCGTTCCTCCTCGCCCCACTCCATTGCACAGCCGACTAACGTGAGGTGGAGCTTCATATAGTCTCTAGTTTTCTGGCTGGGCACGGGCCTTTGTGCCAACAAAACTGTTTTAAACATGGGGAATTCACACCGGCATGCGCCGGGGACACAAACGAACGCACCCAGCGGTCTGCGGACCTCAGTGAGGCTCAGGCCTGTTGATTTGACTCTTGTGCTCTCAGCTAAGCTGGAAGACGCCGATTGCCTTACATCATGTAACCTGACATGTAACATGTTTGTTTACCTGGCCACAGCGCTAGTGTCTGATATTCTTACTACACAGCGGCATCGCCATTATAACTGGCCGAGAACGCGCAACGTTATTCCAGACCAGAGTAAAAAAAATTATTATTATTATTATTACGCCATCGATAATCGATAATTGATCGTTAATTTTCCCGATTTTCGATTATGGAAATTGTTCAAAATGAACATCCCTACATGATATGGCTCATGTTTACAAAATTGCACGGTAAATAATGAAAGGAATGACCATCCCATTGAACTGAATGGTAATGTTAGATGTCAAACAAAACTGAAAATTTCCCCAAAATATTCCTTAAAATGTCCCACACCATTTTGTCAGTTTTGAATTAAAATAATGTGCTGCTTCTTATCAATTTAGACAGCAGAATTGTGTGTCTTGCTAAAATAAATAAATGAGGCTATATATTTCAGTGGTTCCCAAACTTTTTTTCTGGGTACCCACTTTTTTCAGTGACAGTTAGTTGTGAGGAGTGAGGAGCAGGGCTGGTGACTTAGCATTTTCAGAAGGAGCACGTGTGCCCCTAAGTTGAAAAAACTAGGAGCACAAAAATAATTTTAGGGGCATGATAAAAAATGTATTAAATAATGCGTTTCTCCTTAACACATTGAGTGCCACAGCGCTTCAGTAAAATTGTCTGGAGCCTGTGCCAGATTCACTTCCATTCAGTTGAAAACAGCTATAGAATTTTTTCTATTAGGGCTATATTGACAGGGCTGGACTTTAATGAAACATTGAACACTCCTGCTTCTTCCAAAGAAGAAATTTTGTTTCTAGACAGTTCCATTATGAAATGACAGCCTCTGAAAAAAGTGCACTTTCAAGGGTTTTCTGCCTTTTTTTTTTACTTTTCAAGATATAGTCACTTTTATGAATACCTTTTGCACTCTAATTTCGAGCACATTCACTGACTCTGGCTGGTGTTTTCTGATGTGGTGGCGTGGTGTGGTTTCTGTGCAGCCTGCGTGCCCCCCCCCCCTCCCTCCCCCCCCCCCCACCCCACCTCTCCACCTCTGAGCTGCGGGCTCCTCCCCACACGCACAGAGTCTGTTTTCTCACAGACTCCGTTTTTGCCCCGGACGGATCCCAGCGCGCAACAAGGAAATGCCAAACGCGACTGAACGAAAAGGTTTGGCCGTTCGGCTTCGGATGCTGGCTTTCTGGCAGGGAATCGTGTGGAGATAGATAGAAGCAGAAGAGCTCAGTTGTGGGCGAGAATGCAGCCGAGCCAACTGTCCGCTGCAGACAGAGCAATCTATACGGCTCTGGCTGAAGCATGCATCGGTTTCCCCTTTGATCACGTCTTTCCCTGCTTTCTCCTGCACAAAGTAAAGGATCTGAGGTGGGTGGCGCAGCTCCCGTGTCAATGTTTAAGGTGGCGCCGTGTGATCCCTTGAAGGGATTCATGCTCACTGGCTAGGTACGACCTTAAACAGCAGAATTATGGAATAATATGAATTATGATTTTAGGACGTCCACAGACGTCCTTGGCACTCCTCGTTACATTTTTTTAGGACGTCCAGAGACGTCCTTGGCACTCAATGTGTTAATAAAGGGACATTAGGAGACATTTTTAAACAAAATAACATTTATTTGAATATGAGAACACTACGTTTTAAAGTGAAAACAGTGCAACTGAGGTATATTTTCAAAACGGCAAGTTACATTCCTCAAATTAAATTCACAAACCTGTAGAACAAGAGTGCAGAGAGAATACAAATAAAATAAATAAAATTAAATAATCAATCCTAACAAAGTGCTTGAATTTCAAATTAACCAACTAGTTTAAACGAACTAGTTCGAAATGTAAACATATTCTGCTCAGTCAGTCTGTTTAGACAAAAAGGACATCACTCCAACAGTTGAGCTTATTTGACCTTGAAGAAACATTTATTTTAAACAAAGTGCTTGAATTTCAAATTAACAAACTTGATCTAAATGTAAACATAAGTCTGCTCAGTCAGTCTGTATCGACAGAAAGGATATCACCCCAGCAGTCTTTGTAATCGGGTCGTCTGGCCCGTTCGGAGCTCAGCCAGCGGTCCACAGCAGGACTAGGATCAGCAGGATTGTGCCGCTATGAATGCATCTCTGCACAGGGCATGCTTGTTGGATTTAGCGTGTTTCTGGACGGTATCACATTTAAGGTGAGGGTTGCCTGTGACAAATAATGACTTGCCCGCTTGTTTCTGCCCTCTGCAGTACTTGCAGTACATCTTGTTCTCCTCGAAAATGAGCCAAGGAAATGTTTTCTGCCCGTCCATATTAAACTTGTACTTGTATGCCTTCTTGCGTTTAACGTTATCTGCTGCGCCTGCGGTGGGTTCCGTCCCGCTAGCGCTAGCTTCTTCAGCTAATGGTAACGTTACATCTTCGTCTTCACCACTGTCTTCTTCCTCCTCTTCCTCCATCTCCGCCCCCTCGTTGTCACTGTCGACAGTCAAAACGGAAGCTTCATTTTCTCCCACATTCGCCCGTCTAAAATAATGCTTAATGGATTTCATAACTTCACCGGCTAGCTATCACCTCTCTGAGTCTGCAGTCTGTCTCTCCGCTTCCGCTGACGAGAGATCACGTGCTTTTTTTCACCAGTCACCATTGGTTCAAGGCAATGTTGTGTTACCTTCAAGTGAACTGGGACACACAGGCTCTCAACTTTAATGCAGTTCAGATTTTTAACGCTCTGAAAAAATAAATATATATATTGAAGGTCGAATTCTGTACTCGCACACGTGCCCCAAAAGGCATTTTACAATTCGCACTGTTCTATTTTTAGTCGCATATGCAAGTAAAACGGGCGCAGTCACCAGCCCTGGTGAGGAGAGCAAATTTGTGCATAAATGAACGCATCACCTGCTATTTTCTTGAATAGCGTGCCGCAGGAATTAGTCCAGAAACAAGTCATAAAAGTGGTCTGTCCACATTTGTGAAGATTATCCTGCTGAACACAAATGTCCACTCCCATAAGCTTGTGTTAACCACAGACCTTATTTCATGCATTTCACCAAAATCCATATTCTAAAATCCCATAGCTTCTTACCCCTAAGAACCAACATGGCGGCGATTTCTGGTTAAGCCTACACAAATGTCATCCCTGCGGTACTCTATTGGTAAAGCAGCCATTTCAAAGAGATATACGTTTGGTAAATCATAACTTTTTATGCAAAACATATAAACACCTAAAATATACTTTATAAATAAGACCAAATAAATGCATTTAGGCAGAGATAACAGGGTCTCATTGTTTTTATTCCCTCTCAGTAAAACAATATGCACATTTGAAATACAATTTTGCAAGAAATTCTGCAAAATTATTTGGCGTGTCCCAAATAAAATCTCCTGTGACCCACATGTGGGTCCCGAGCCAGTCTTTGGGAAACACTGCGTAGATCAGTTCAACTAGCCACTATCACCATTGGCCCAGATGAGACTATTTTTAGGACAGAATAGGACTTCCACATGGTGGTTTCTCACCTTGGTTGTAGTTCATTTCCATTCCAGGTGAGTGCAGATCTGATCACAGTTGAGAGCTTCTAGATGGGATTTTTACCACGTGCGCAGCAGCAGCGCATGGTCAAGAGGAGGCTTTTTGGGGTGATTCATTCAGTCAGGAACGGATATCATTGATGCCATCATCAGTGATGTCATCAGTGATGATGTCATGCCAAATGCCAATTTTGGTGGTTTCATCCTGGTCAGGTATTTTGACTCTTGGCTGTAAGAGGGCCAAGTCGTTATTAAGAAGGTCCTCATGTTTTTCTCTGAAACGGATTCTGTTGAGAAGTTCTGCGTACGTTCTGTCGTTGCCTTGGCGATGGTTCTGTTCCAGTGTTACACAGCTGAACATCTGCCAGAAATTGGAGATATGGAAAACATCTTTAAACCTGCCAAACTCGGGCTGTTGAAAGATGCAGTTTCCTCGAATGGGCTTGAGTTGCATGAGGTGGCCTTGTTGCTACATGCCACACGTGGTCCTGGGCCAAATCTGCCCTTGTTTTGAGAGGGAAAGAGAGAGAGGTGAAGGTGAAAGGTGCTCCTATGTAATTGAATCCTAACCACTCCCTTTTTCCTCTTCACATCCAAGCCAGCTTTCTATGTATGGCATCGTCTTTCAGTAGCAAATTCATTTGATAATTTCCAGGTCTTAAAATGTGAGAATCGCACACAAAAACCTGGTCGTTGTGGAAATGTAAGCTATTGTTTCATTGAGTCCCGATATGACGTCTCTTTTTATATGGTTGAAGGTCCGCTGTCACTTTCAATGTTGTGACTTGTTGTGAAGAATAATGCTCAGCGATTGTGGTGTGACTGATGTAGCGTTGACTTAAGTCCAAGACACACCAGGAGAATTAGATTGTGATGTGACTGATGACCCCGAACCGCCAATCAGTGATTTCTCTACCTGACCAGCCAATGAGAGTGATTTCTTTACCTGACCAGCCAATCAGTGATTTCTCTACCTGACCAGCCAATGAGAGTGATTTCTCTCCCCCTGACCATCCAATCAGAGTGATTTCTCTACCTGACCAGCCAATCAGTGATTTCTCTACCTGACCAGCCAATCAGAGTGATTTCTCTACCCCTGACCAGCCAATTAGAGTGATTTCTCTACCTGACCAGCCAATCAGTGATTTCTCTACCCCTGACCATCCAATCAGAGTGATTTCTCTACCTGACCAGCCAATCAGTGATTTCTCTACCCCTGACCATCCAATCAGAGTGATTTCTCTACCTGACCAGCCAATCAGTGATTTCTCTACCCCTGACCATCCAATCAGAGTGACTTCTCTACCCCTGACCATCCAATCAGAGTGATTTCTCTACCCTGTCACTGTTACCATGAACTGATCTGAACTGAACTGAACATCTAGTGATTTATGACCCCATCACTGTCTGGGACATCATCAGTGATTTATGACATTGTGCTTTAGTCACAATGTCTATGCAAGTGTTAAGGCCTGTACACGCTAGGCGTCTGGGTGGTGTAGAGAACACCACAGAAGAAGACAGTGCGCAATAGTATTGCTGTAGCACCCCCCCACCCCCCATAGGCACATTTCACCCCGTACCAGATTCATGCCAGGCCTCTGAAAAGACACACAGACATAGACAGACAGACAGACAGACAGACACACAGACACACAGACAGACACACAGACACACAGACATAGACAGACAGACAGACACACACAGACAGACACACAGTAGGGCTGTCAATCTCCCTCTATAATCAAATTCGAATTTCAGTGCTTTATACATTTTAATATTCGAATTATATTCGAATATTTTAATTAATTTTTAATTGAATTAAAAAAAAAAAAAAAAAAAAAATTGGTCTGAGTGAATTGTTGTCTTCTCTTATGTTATGTTCTGATTCTAAATATAGCTGAATCTTTGGGTTTGACCAAGTAAAACTTTTTCTAAGCATTTTACCAAATGTAGATGGAAAAGTGAATGGTGGATGAATATTCAAAATAATATTAGGCTTATCACAAATAGTCCAGCAATGATGTTTATTTAAGAAAACATGTTCCTTGTACAATGTACATATACATTCATTGCATTAGAAAATAGGTCAGATAACCAGAGCTTAGTTAATATTCATCAGTGATGTATTGGTGCTGTCTGAAATGCTAAAATAAAATAATTGATAATAAAAAAAGACACAGCCTTTGTTTGAGCTCCTTATCAATAAACAAATAAGTAAACTTTGCCAAAACAACAATGAGCCATGAACAAAAAAAACTCAGTCACGTATTGCACTTAAGAGCTACAGGTTTACATTCAGTATAGCAGCTTCAACAGTCAACTTCAGTTAACAATGAATGAACATACATTTTAAGAGCTACAGGTAGGTTTACATCAGTATAGCAGCTTCAACAGTCAACTTCAGTTAACACTCTTTTCTTCAAGTATGTTGTCAGAACTTGTCACTGTTCTAGTGTTCTAAAAAAAAAAAAAAAAAAAAAATCGTTTTTAAAAAATAATAATAATCGAATTTCGTTCATAATTATTAAATTCGAATAATATTCGAATATCAAAATTCGTTTCAACAGCCCTAACACACAGACACACACACACACAGACACACAGACAGACACACAGACACACAGACACACAGACAGACACACAGACACACAGACATAGACAGACAGACAGACAGACAGACAGACATAGACAGACACACAGACACACACACAGACAGACACACAGACACACAGACATAGACAGACAGACAGACAGACACACACAGACAGACACACAGACACACAGACAGACACACAGACAGACAGACAGACATACTGCCACAACCACCACCATCATGCTCCTAAACAATGACTCATGTACATCTTCATACTGCCACAACCAGCACCATCATGCTCCTAAACAATGACTCATGTACATCTTCATACTGCCACAACCAGCACCATCATGCTCCTAAACAATGACTCATGTACATCTTCATACTGCCACAACCAGCACCATCATGCTCCTAAACAATGACTCATGTACATCTTCATACTGCCACAACCAGCACCATCATGCTCCTAAACAATGACTCATGTACATCTTCATACTGCCACAACCAGCACCATCATGCTCCTAAACAATGACTCATGTACATCTTCAGGAAATCAAATCGTGATTGGGCGGTGCAGTGCGTACAGAGACTGTCCTTCAACCTGGAGGACCTGGGCTTTGTGCTCTGTGTTGACCAGCATCTGCCCTGCTCAAGTGCCCATGAGCAAGACACTGAATGCCTGTCATGGGCTGCTGCTCTGTTACTTATCTTCTTTCACTTATATATTGTATCCGTTATCTTGTAACTTGTTATCTCAATAATTTATTTTAAACAGTACTATAATATGCGTATATAATATCGTGTATATATATATATATATATATATATATATATATATATATATATATATATATATATATATATATATTGGGGATGTAGGTACTACCGGTACTACCCCCGAACCGCGGTACTATTGCTGTAGAACCGGTTCTATACTAAGAAGGGGTAAAAAAAAAAAAAAAAATTACTGTTTTTCCACTGTTCCACTGTTTTCCACTGTATACTCAGTGTATATATATATAAATAAATATGTTTGGTAGATCACTTTGACTTGGTCATTTTAAAAGTAGCTCCCAAGCTGAAAAAGTGTGGGCACCCCTGATCTAGACTGACCGAGGAACATGTTGACACCCTCGTTTTTTTGGCTAGGAACCTGAAGAAGACATTGGGATGGGAGGGACTGAGTGAGTAAACTGAGAGTCAGCCAAACAGTGAGTCTGTCTACCACCCATAGGAGAACTAGGGTTTAGGCTGAGTAGGCTGGGGGACAGAATGGGAATATGAAGCCAGTTATGCTGCCTGTTGAAGAAAAAAAGATTTGAGTTTCTGCTGCTATAGTGTTTTATTATATTATAATTTATTTTATTTATTTTACTTATTCCCATTTCCCACTGTTCAAAAGATTTGTGTTATGTTACTGAGTGTGTACTTATTTGACAAGTAAAAGTTAGACAGAATTTAAATGCCACCAATTATTTATTTATTGTTGTTATTGGTGTTTCTCTGAGTTTTTGCTGCTATAGGCTAGTGTTTTATGGTCATTTTATTTTCACTGGCATTACTTTATTTTACTTACCGGTATTCTCACTGCTCAAAAGGTTTGTTTTGTTCAGCATTTAAATGCCACACCAATTTATTGGTGTACGGTAATTGTTCCCAAACTCTTAAAATAAAGCCAAATCTTGACATTGGACAGTTTCACTTTTTTTTTTACAAAAAGTATCGAAAAGTATCGAAATACAAATTGGTACCGGCACCGAAACAGAAATTTAGTACCGCTACAACCCTAATATATATATATATATATATATATAAAAAAAATACTTTAAAACTGATTTATCATGTCAATCACAAGACACCTTTTTTCCCTTAAAGAAGAAAATTATTTAAAGAAATGCTGGTTTAGCGTAAAGAAACTCAGAATAATAGTTTTCAACAACGCAAATAACAATCCAGGCATCTAAAATAAAGTCGAAGTCGGAGCAAAAATAACATGGGGGGGGGGGGGGGGGGGGATTAATTTTCGATCCCCCCCACCGCCATCTTTAGTTTTAGTTCCAAGTAAAATGTGTTACAGTCACACACAATTCAGTAGGTCACGGGTTGGCTTGGTTCCAGCCTTAAAACTCGTTATATAAGGTTTTTTTAAATGTCTGAATGGGGAAACTCACTTCCGGGGCAAGAAATGCCACATGACTGTTGAGAGCTCTATTACCCCATTAGTAGATATTAGCCGGCTATTAACCCACCCCTATTCTTGGTTGGTTTGTTTTGTGTCCGCCACATATTTGTTACTCAGCCTCATTGCTGTGATGTTTCTGCACTGAACTTTCCAGAGAATCACCTGTGTCAATCAAACAGTGTGGGCAGAGCTTGGGGTTGTCTGTTGATGCAGCTTGAGTTTCTGTATACTCTGCACAGGTTGAATCACTGTGTTGTTTTTATCACTTGGAGGTCGAGAGTTGCAAAATAGACATTTACTCATGTAAAAACACGGCCAGTTGTTACTTGAATCATTGTGTAAATGAGTTGGACTGAAAACACTCAAAACTCTTCTGTCGCAGGCTATGAAGCCAGTGAGGACAAGGCCTACAAAGAGCCCCTACTGACCGTCCCGGATGAGCCTCCGCCGGTCCCAGTGATGCTGGCTGAGCCGGCCCCTGTGGCCCCCGTCGCCCTGGAGAGCTCTGAGCCCGCCCACACAGGATACCCCGAGCCTGGCCAGGACGCCCCGCACACAGGTGAGCTCTGAGCCCGCCCACACAGGATACCCCGAGCCTGGGCAGGATGCCCCGCACACAGGTGAGCTCTGAGCCCGCCCACACAGGATACCCCAAGCCTGGCCAGGACGCCCCGCACACAGGTGGGCAGGAAGGGGGGTGGGTTGTTGGAGGGGGGTAGGGGTTTGAATTTCATTATTGAAGAAAAACACCATAAGACAATACATCTTCAGACTATAGACAAGGACGCTACTTCACACAAGACAGATCAAAGCACTAATACATAAATCAGTATAATCTTCTATCTATAAATGTTATATATATATATATATATATATATATATATATATATATATATATATATATATATATATATGTATATATATATGTATATATCTACATTTGGCAATGTGGACTCTGTCTGTTTGTTTCAAGAATTTTGTCCGGCAACAGCTATGCCGTTTTACGTGTGATCGAGCTGAAACTTTGAGCTGACGGAGGCGTTTTTTTGTTTTTTTATTTTTATTAGGGCAGATTAATTGCTTTAATTGCCCTAAGGCTGAGGCTATAGTTCAGTGCGGCTCACGAGAAAGACTGAGGGAAAGAGAGGAGAGGGAGAGAGACTGAGGGAGAGGAGGAGATGGAGAGAGACTGAGAGGAGATGGAGAGAGACTGAGTGGAGAGGGAGAGAGACTGAGGGAGAGGAGGAGAGGGAGAGAGACTGAGGGAGAGGGAGAGAGACTGAGGGAGAGGGAGAGAGACTGAGGGAGAGGGAGAGAGACTGAGAGGAGAGGGAGAGAGCAGGGATTCCGTTAGCCGGCTTTTAGCCGGTATTTGTTGCCGTGGGCCGGCAAATTAAAAGGTCATCGGCTCAAGTGGCCGGCTGAAAATACGGCAGATAAATAAATTCATTCTATAAAATAGCCTAATATTGTGTGACCTATAGCCTAAGTGATGTTGCCAATAAGCTACGACTTAAATAGAGACTTATTACATCATATTTTTTCCGCCCCCTGTATGTTGAGTGTTGGTGAAAAAGAAAAATATAGCAGATGCTTTCGTTAGTGTAGAGCGCCGTTTAAAAGCCACACAAGCAGCATCAGTCCCGCTGTGAGGAAACACACAGGAGGAAACCGAAATGTCATAACAGACATCCCTTTTTTTAATCGAGATCATGCAACGACAAGTAGCCTACTTCAGGCCAGCGAGACGGCAGGAAAGAAACAGAAGCGTGCCTGCCGCCGTCAAAAGCGAAAGCGACCCGACGTAGGCTGTCAATTTAGCAGAGGTAAAAAGCCTTTTTACCTACTCGGGCGAATCAATCAATCAATCAATCAATGGCTCGCGCTTGGTTCGTATGATGAGGAGATGAATCAAAATGCTTACCACAAATAAAGCCACATGGGAGCCGAGAACCAGTGCAGGAGAGCTGCCGCAGGTGCCAGGTCTGGAGTGGGAGAGATTAAAGTCCCTGGAAACCAAAATCCACAAAAACGTTCTAACTATGTTATTTAGGGTCTTATGTTAGTAATTGTGTGGCTCAGAAATTATGATACATTACTTTCAACCCAAAGCCTTAAAATCGACACTTTTCTACAAGGTCTGGATGTCCACTTCCTCATTGAAGAGAGCAGTGCGCGAGGTGCTAAAATGCAGGAGCTTATGACGTCATACGTCATATATTCATAGCTTTCAAGGGGCGTTACGTGCTGCCGGCAACGCCCCCCTGGCGGTCAAAAAAAACTTGTTCATTCCGTTGCCTGCGAGTCGACTCACGCTGTTTGTTCAGCCAAAGTGCCGCATAGCCTACCTGTTGTGCTATCGGTTGCACTAAACCGACGAGGAGACACGCCTGGCTTGTGTTTTACAGAATCCCGTCGGAGAAAGAAAGGAGAAGGTTGTGGATTTGTGCGACGTGGTTCAGTCGCTGGGGAGGGTAATTTTTTTTTGCTTTTTTTTCTACCATCAAAGTACACACGTCTTTGCTCTTTGCGGCCAACATTTCATCAAAGGTAAGCTTAAGTAACGTTAACGGGGTATTAATCATTATTGTAACGTTACTTGAGCTTACCTTTGATGAAATGTTGGCCGCAAAGAGCAAAGACGTGTGTACTTTGATGGTAGGAAAAAAAGGCATTTTTTTTGCCCTCCCCAGCGACTGAACCACGTCGCACAAATCCACAACCTCCTCCTTTCTTTCTCCGACGGGATTCTGTAAAACACAAGCCAGGCGTGTCTCCTCGTCGGTTTAGTGCAACCGATAGCACAACAGGTAGGCTATCCGGCACTTTGGCTGAACAAACAGCGTGAGTCGACTCGCAGGCAACGGAATCAACAAGTTTTTTTTTGACCGCCAGGTGGGCATTCCCGGCAGCACGTAACGCCCCTTGAAAGCTATGAATATAACCTTTGTACACGCGCGCAACACGCCCTCCTTTTGTCCGTTCTTTGGCCCCACAGCGCTCGCTCAGTGTCTCTGTCTCTCTCCCACTCTGTGTGCTGTGTGTCGAGCGCTATGCTGCCTGCTCTCTCTCTCTCTCTCTCTCTCTCTCTCTCACACGAGTGCCCGAGTCCCAGCCAGCTCACACACACTCCGGTGTGGGAGCTGGTCCCGGGGACTGGGCACTAGTGTGTGAGAGAGAGAGAGAGAGAGAGAGCAGGCAGCATAGCGCTCGACACACAGCCTGGTGACGCAAGGTTACTCACACACACACACACACACACACACAGTAGCGCTGTGCACTCGCAGCGGCAGAGCAGAGATCTCTTCCTCTCAGTACGCTATGCGCGGAGCAACGCGCGAACACACACACACACACACTCACCCCATCTCTCTTTCCTTCTCTCTCTCTCCTTCTCGAGGTCTCCTCCTCCGAGAGAGAGAGAGAGAGAGAGAGAGAGAGAAATTTCCCTGCTGCAGACGGGACACGCCCACACAGCCCGCGGGAGAAAATACACTCTAAAAACTAATTGATTCTCATGACTTTTGCCATGACTGTCAAACCTAAATTTATATACTTTGCGACGTTCAACATCGTTCAAATTTGGCTGGTGGCTTATTAACATAGGGTCCTGTGATGTGATGAACTCAAAATGCTAAATAATAAAGAAATATTTCTGGTTTCCAGGGACTTTAAGGTGCATAGCCTATTGCAGGGGATTCAAGTTGTGCACTGTCTGACACTGTCGCACTTATTACTTTTAGCTAACGCTACATTGTTTTTTCATCAAGGCAATGTCCAGAAGATATGAGTTAATGAGTGTCTGCAAATGCGGATAGATAGGCTACAGTAGGAGCATGCATGCATTTTGTCTGTTTCAATAACGAAAGCGTCCTTACCGAGAACGACGTGCCGACCAATTAAATATTCTTGCTGCGAAATCGGCCTCTTAACTCATTCTCTGCCAAAGACGTACCCGGACGTACTTTTAACAATGGCGTTCTGTGCCAAAGACGTACTCGGACGTACTTTCATGTTTTGGCTGTTTACATTACATCAGACACTTTCCCAGCCTGTGACATTGTTTCAGGTCAAACTGATAAAAGGAACCCGCTAGTTTAGTATTTATGGGTGGAGCCTGTGGTCGATACAGAGTCCGACCCAGAGTTCTCGGATGGCGACGATGGCGAGGAAGACGCCGGCGTTTTTGTTGTTGCTCCACGACGGAGCGCCATGGCGACGAAGGCTCCCCTTCACAGCGTTCTGATCCGTCTGACACAGATGAATCGGAGGAGGAGAAATGGGTGCCACTTGGAGAGAGCGATGACGATGGTAAAAAGTAGCCTATTTTTTGTATCGCGTTTGAGATGAAATGATCACACACACAACATTCGAGTATAATTGTCACGCATTGTTTATAACTTATGCCGCCGGCATGACTCGCTTCACGTTTCCTCTTGCCAGCTCTCCCTCTCAAGGGAGAGCTCTGTCACACTCAAGGGAGGGGGAATCACGTGGATACGTCAAACGCGTCAAACCGCGTCACACACCCGTCCCCAGCAACCAAGGCGAAACATAAACACATAAACATTTCGAAGTTTACAGCACTAACGTAGCTATTGTGTGATCTTCTGTGCTAACGTTAGTTATGAGAGGTAACGTGACAGCAGGTAACGTTACAGCACTCGTTATTCCTGTGTGTGTGTGTGTGAGAGAGAGAGTGTGTGAGTGTGACCACATAAGGGCTCGTTCCATTTGTTTATGCTTTTATCAAGCTAAGCTAAAAATCCACATGGCAACTGTAAAAGTAAATTTTTTATTTGATTTTGTGCACATATTTATCATACTTTGATAAATACTGCGGCCAAGCCTCATCTGTCAAGAAACCCCAGGGGCCAGACTCTCTCTCTCTCTCTCTCTGTAGCCGCTCACTGGGCGGGATGGACCGACACAGCTCCCTCAAATACATTCTCTTATTTTTTATTTTTTATTTATTTATTTGGGAAAACAAATACTGTATAATGTGTCTGATGTGTCACTGAGGCAAAAAATAAAAGGCTCAAAAGAGAGTTCTGCTTGAAACGGTGTCCTTCACTAAAAACCTCTTTTTCTCCTATTTCTGTTCCAAGGAGGGCATTTTTAGTGAAAACAAGCTAACTTCCACTGCTTGTAACTAAACAAGGAAACATGGTAGAGTTTCAGTTTTTTACAAGGGGTAAGAAGAGAGTCTCTGCTTTATTGTGAGATATGTTGTGTAATTTTATTCCTAGCACAGAATATTCTGTGGGTCCTGGAAGATCAGGAAATATGCTCAAAATCCTGGCACTGGGAGCACACAGACCGAAATGACCCTGGCAGAGAATGAGTTAATGGAGAGAGACTGAGGGAGGGGGAGAGAGAGGAGAGGGAGAGAGACTGAGGGAGAGGGAGAGAGACAGGGAGACATTGCGCGCGCGGGGAAGGCGAGGCCACGCAGCAGGCGAGGCCACGCAGCAGTGGAGCTGCAGGAGGGGCGAGCCTAGCAATCGATTCCTATTATATTAAAAGGGAGCAAGTGGGCAATGTTTGTTTCAATGACATTTTGTCCGGCCACAGCTATGCCGCTTTACGTGCGATCGGGCTGAAGCTTTCAGGGGGTGTAAAGAGCACCCGTACGGGTGACCTGACGGAGCCGGATTTTTGAATTGGGTAATTGCCCTAATTACCTAATGACGTCATCAGTGATGTCATCCGTGATGATGACATCAGTGATGTCATAGAGCAGGCGAGGTGCGAATGCGCCGCGCAGCGGGTGAGCTGCAGGGCGGGCGAGGGCAAGAAGCCTGCGCACCGGGCGAGCCTAGGAATCGAGCGTGCGAGATTGCTAGTTAAATAAATACAAATAAATAACCAAAACATGATGCGTTACGAAGTATCCATGAAACAGAGTCTTGACTATGAAAGCGCTCTTCAACAAGGCTGAGGCAAGTTGCATCCCATTTCCTTTTGCTTGGCTCTACCACTTCTAAGGGAATGATGGAGAAAAAGCAGCTTTTCAAGTCGATAAGCTCTCTGACACTCTTTGTTGTAATACTGTTTGCCGAAGCTGCTGTTGAGTAATGCTGGCAATATTGCCTCTATTTGACCTTCGAACTCTTAGTCTAGCCTGTTAACACATTCAGTGCCAAGGACGTCTGTGCACGTCCTAAAAAAAAGTAACGTTCAGTGCCAAGGACGTCTGTGGACGTCCTAAAATCATAATTCATATTATTCCATAATTCTGCTGTTTAAGGTCGTACCCAGCCAGTGAGCATGAATCCCTTCAAGGGATCACACGGCGCCACCTTAAACATCGTCACAGGAGCTGCTCCACCCACCTCAGATCCTTTACTTTGTACAGGAGACAGCGGAGAAAGCCGTGGAAACCGATGCATGCTTTCTGCCAGAGCCGTATATATTGCTCCGTCTACAGCGAGAGTGGGCTCGGCTGCATCCGCGCTCACAACTGAGCTCTTATGCTTCTATCTATCTCCACACGATTTCCTAGAAAGCCAGCATCCGAAGCCGAACGGGCCAAGCCTTTTCGTTCAGTCGCGTTTGCCAGCGCGCATCATTTCCTTGATGCCCATCAAGGAAATGATGCGCGCAGCAAAGCTGGGATCTGTCCGGGGCAAAAACAGAGTCGAGAAAGCAAACTCTGTGCGTGTGGGAGGAGCCCGCAGCTCAGAGGTGGAGAGGGGGGGTGGGGGGGGGGGGGGGAGAGGGGTGTGTGGCTGCACAGAAACCACACCACACGCCACCACATCAGAAAACACCAGCCAGAGTCAGTGAATGTGCTCGAGTGCAAAAGGTATTCATAAAAGGGCCTATATCTTGGAAAGTAAAAAAAAAACGACAGAAAACCCTTGAAAGTGCACTTTTTTGAGAGGCTGTAATTTCATAATGGAACTGTCTAGAAACAAAATTTCTTCTTTGGAAGAAGCAGGAGTGTTCAATGTTTCATTAAAGTCCAGCCCCGTTAATATAGCCATAATAGAAAAAATTCTATAGCTGTTTTCAACTGAATGGAAGTGAATCTGGCACAGGCTCCAGACAATTTTACTGAAGCGCTGTGGCACTGAATGTGTTAAGTGCTGCTCCGACTGAGCGGCATCATTCACTATCTGGAGGCGTATAGTGACTCTTGAAGACCTATTTGTTATTTGGAATGTGCTTTTGTTTATTGTAGTATTCAAGTTGAAAAAGACTTGAACTAAACATGACAAATGAGGATGAAGTCATTGATCTTTGAATAAAAGGAATCTTGGCAAAACAACAGAGCTACAGAGGCCTAGTAGACTGGTTGGTAGGTCAGCTAGTGGACTGGTTGGTAGGTCAGCTAGTGGACTGGTTGGTAGGTCAGCTAGTAGACTGGTTGGTAGGTCAGCTAGTAGACTGGTTGATAGGTCAGCTAGTAGACTGGTTGGTAGGTCAGCTAGTAGACTGGTTGGTAGGTCAGCTAGTAGACTGGTCCACTAGCTGACCTACCACTGGTTGGTAGGTCAGCTAGTAGACTGGTTGGTAGGTCAGCTAGTAGACTGGTTGGTAGGTCAGCTAGTAGACTGGTTGGTAGGTCAGCTAGTAGACTGGTTGGTAGGTCAGCTAGTAGACTGGTCCACTAGCTGACCTACCACTGGTTGGTAGGTCAGCTAGTGGACTGGTTGGTAGGTCAGCTAGTAGACTGGTTGGTAGGTCAGCTAGGAGACTGGTTGGCAGACAATTGTCCAAGTCCCTCTGATCCGAGTCCCAAGCGAGTCTCAAGTCTTTCCTTTTGTCGGCAAGTCAAGTCAAGTCAAGTCACAATGTTATTTCAAGTCAAGTCTCGAGTCGAGTCACAGGTTATGTCAAGTCGAGTCACAGGTTAGAAAAAATTACAAGGCAGAGATTATTTAGGCTGCGGACGTGCGCGTTCACGTTAATACGTGCTTGTTGCCAAGCAACACACTTCTCTCAGACGAGCTCCAGACAGCTGACAGACAGCTCCAACTCAGCTCAAACTTATAGAGTTGTATTTAAAGCATAGAAACGTTCTCACAGCTCAATTTAACAGCGCCAACACAAGCAGTTTGATCACAAGTGCAATCAGTACTGAATGCGTTGGCAGACGCAAAGATCTTCCGACGCATCAGCTTAAAACCCGCCGACGAGCGGAGGTCCTGCGCCCAAAACGTCTATATTTACAGCACATATCGATCGATATTTTTGGAGAAGATTCCGGCCGCATCACGCGCAGATCAAGATGAGACAGCTGTCAGTGAGTAGCTACGCATTTGGGTGTAACTTTTACGCCTGCTCCATACACAGACGCAGCGCATACAGGGTGCACTAGTCATAAAATTAAGTTAGTCGTAACTTTGAGTTCTACATCGGACGTAGCGTGTAAACCTAGGCGTACGCCCAGCTGGTGCACTCGGCTGATCTTGTCACAAGTCCGAGTCGAGTTTCAAGTATTTACCTTCCAAGTCCGAGTCGAGTCGGAAGTCGTCAAATTTGCGACTCGAGTCGACTCGAGTCCGAGTCCCTATGACTCGAGTCCAATTGTCTGCTGGTTGGTACGTCAGCTAGTAGACTGGTTGGTAGGTCAGCTAGTGGACTGGTTGGTAGGTCAGCTAGGAGACTGGTTGGTAGGTCAGCTAGTGGACTGGTTGGTAGGTCAGCTAGGAGACTGGTTGGTAGGTCAGCTAGTGGACTGGTTGATAGGTCAGCTAGTAGACTGGTTGGTAGGTCAGCTAGGAGACTGGTTGGTAGGTCAGCTAGTGGACTGGTTGGTAGGTCAGCTAGGAGACTGGTTGGTAGGTTAGCTAGGAGACTGGTTGGTACGTCAGCTAGTAGACTGGTTGGTAGGTCAGCTAGTGGACTGGTTGGTAGGTCAGCTAGGAGACTGGTTGGTAGGTCAGCTAGTGGACTGGTTGGTAGGTCAGCTAGTAGACTGGTTGGTAGGTCAGCTAGTGGACTGGTTGGTAGGTCAGCTAGTAGACTGGTTGGTAGGTCAGCTAGGAGACTGGTTGGTAGGTCAACTAGTGGACTGGTTGGTAGATCAGCTAGGAGACTGGTTGGTAGGTCAGCTAGGAGACTGGTTGGTATGTCAGCTAGTAGACTGGTTGGTAGGTCAGCTAGTGGACTGGTTGGTAGGTCAGCTAGTAGACTGGTTGGTAGGTCAGCTCCCAGATGTAAACATGTGGAACTGTGTAATGCCCAGTCAACTGCCCCAGGATTCACATTTGACACAGGAACAACACGTGTCCAGTAACTGTGTAATAACTGTCCTGAAGCTGTGTCTCAACTTTGCACTGTGCATTTACTGTCTCAAAGTTTTGCTTATATAGATCGATAAACAACTGTGCAATATCTGACTTATCTGACTATTTACGATCCAATGTGGTTTACTTAAAGGTCCCATTCCGTGCAAAAGCTGTTTTTACTTGTAAATGCATATATACTGCTGTCAAGCCACACCCCCAAACGCTTCGTTTGCCCAGAGGGGAATCTGGGGGAATCGGGACGTCACTAGCTTCCTCCTGCATACTGCGCGGGTCTCTCTCACACAAGCTACCTGCACCATTTAGTCTATAGCCACAAAATTAACACTTCTAGCTGGAGCGACGCCAACTGTACGTGATCCAGCAACTGCAGAGGTGCATTCGGTAAGTCTAGGCATTTTGAGATGTCCTCTTTAGCGTAGTACCGTTTAGTTAACGATAACTCGCAACCTAGCGTGCTGGTCCACAGACGCTAATCTGATTGGCCGCTGGGAGCCTGGGGCGGGCTCTCCCTCAGCGGCCAATGGGAACTGTTAGTTCTGAATATATTATAGAAACAGGCCGTTATTGTGAAGCGACCAGAAGAGGGAGTGAGAACTCCGTCACAACAAACGGGTTTGCTATATTTTCGACAGATTAATCCAGAATCATGTTTTATGGACCAGAGACACACGTTTTTAAGAGGTTACAGCTGCACGAATTGGGACCTTTAAAGTCGAGGCGAACCCGTTTGTCACGTGCATCTGAGTCCATTTCAGACTGAAAACAAATTGAGAGGCGGACCATATACGGTGTCGATTATTTGATTTGACAATTCTGAGGACTGGCTTTGGCATTGGCCAATCCTGGCGTGTTCCACCCCCAAATCGGGTGGGATTCAGCGTGTTGTCGTGCTACGCGAGTGGGATCCGCGGAGTACCAGGCAGCCAGGCTGCTTCGTGCGGAGCGAGCGGACAATCCGATGCATGGGTGCTGCCCGCCCGCCTGGAAACTCCGAGGGGCGACCCCTGACAGCCACGCT